>NC_073693.1:221148121-221345802 GCF_029784155.1 Uranotaenia lowii | reverse complement strand
ATTTCGAATATGTTCAAAGATTCAAAGGTTTACTTAAAAAAATGATGATGATACATATATGATTTAATTATTAAAAAAAAATGCTTCGAGGTGTAAAGGTCAATTTTGCTAATGATTACAAGTATTTAGTCTGTAATTTAATTTCAAATAGATTTTCAGAATTGAGGTTTTCATTCATTCTCAATGCTGATACGAGTTTTAAAAGCTACGAAACTTTAATCTAAAATTCTCAATTCTTAGTTTTGTATTTGAATTTCGGGTATATATTGACTTTTTAACCCGATATTTATTGAAAAAGCATTCCAGATTTTGGCATTGGGTTAATAAATTTTAATCCAAGCCAATCCAAGCAAATCCAGCCAAAATCTACGCATGTTCCATTAAAAGGCAAGAGAAAAGTTGAAAAATGAACAAACAAACAAAAATCTTAATATCAATTAATTCACAATTTCAAAAAATGCATGCGCTGAAACAAGTTAAAAATTTTGGAATTTGGAAAATTGTGAATGATTCTGGAACAAAAACAGGGCCTTTTTCCTCGATATTCGGGCATCCGGACCGGACGAGGCATTTCCATTTTTTTTCTTTGAAAATCTGAGAATGCCCGGTTATATCCGGGCAATCTGGAATGCTAATGAGTTATCTTTATTGAATTCAAATTAATTATATAGGATTAAGGTGGTTTTTCCAATATTTTTTTGTTACGCGTCAAAGTTGTGATTTGAGAAATTTCAATTGATCAATTTTCATAGAGGGCAAAAACGTTACTCCAAGTGCTTAAAATATAAAATTTGATGAGGATTACGCAGATGCTGCCCACGAACTACTTTTTTGATTTTCCTCTATCGTTTCCTGTCTTTGACGTTCGATTGATTCAAAAATAAACACAAGTTTTTGAAATAAATAATTTCATTTAAGTTTTCGGTTATTGATAAATTAAATCTTTATCTTTCAGCTGATGCTTCAAAGCAGTGAAAAGCCAAAAATGCAAAATTTGGTCGAGTACTAATGATTAGATCCCTATAAAATGGAAATAAAAGTAAAATTAGGCTTCGAAACTCTATTTTGCCATTTGGTCCTTTACGCTTGTTCCTTCAGCGGATAAAATTTTAAACTTCACTTCTGGACCTATGTAAATATGTGTGCCAGGTCACAAGACTCACTTATCGCTTCAGCACGATTTTATGAATATTTTATTCAAAAATACATACATATAATATTAGCGCAGTGAGCTAAAGAGTCGTAGCTTTACATCAAAAGAGCCGCATGCGGCTCGCGAGCCGCAGGTTGCCGACCTATGGTCTAGAGCGTAACCAAAAACTTACGGGTCTTTCTAAACCTCTCCACCATTAACTGTTGTAAATGGAGTACTTTTTCGAATTTCCCTAACAGCTTTTTCTATTAAGTTAACTCCGTTGTTATTACAGGGTCTTTTAAAGAGCTCCACAGAGTTGATACCGTCAACTGGGGCAACATGCAACACTTTTCAACTTCAATGGCTTCTAGGAAACTTATGTCCACAGATAATCATACCCCTTATGCATCAAAAGTTTTAAGATTGATGGGACATCAAATTGACATAGTCACAAAAATTATAGGTTTCTTCAGTTATTTTTAATTTTCTAAAAACATTCGATTTTCGCTATATTTCGAAAAAGGGGTAAGTAGCAACAAACTTTGATTTTAATGAAAAATCAAATGAAAACGTACAAAAATTTGTAACTTTTGATAAATATGTTATTCCATTAATGCCATTACGCATAAAAACAACAATTGCAATAGTTTTTGGTTATTTAACTAATTTTTATTTATTTTTTTCATTTTTTCAAGGATGCTGCATACATTTAGGGGTAAAAAAATACTACAAAAAATCTGCTAGCTAAAATCATAAAAAGAAATGTTTAGATGAATGAAATTTCAATGTTGACAAACGCGTGATGCAGAAACAATCATAATCTGCATATGGAAACAAGATTTAAATAGTGTCTGTTTGTTTTGCATTTTGTTGCATGGTATCCCAGACAGGTAACTGAATAGTAAAAATATTTATTTTTAAAAATCGGTGATTGTCCGGAAAATATTTTTACACCAATAGTGTTGGTATAGGATGAAATAACCAGTAAAAAGATTGTGGGTAATATCATTGAGCCAATCCGTCGTACTGGGTAAAGTTTTTCACGCCATCGAAAAATGTTAAAATTTGTACTTTTATTTCCTACTCGATTCATTAAAATTTATATGAAAATCAAAAACCATAAAAAAGTAGCTTGAGATGTGAGAAATTATGTCATTATCATTTTTTTATCATTACGAGATAACTTGATTAGATTATATAAAATTAAAAATTTAATCAGTTCTGTGGTATACAAATGTTGAATCTAACCTTCTCTGGTTGAATATCAATGACCCATATAATTTGGGTTGAGAAACTAGATACGATTTTAAAATAAATTTTCAGAAATATTTTAAAATATCACATTTAAATTTATATTTTTCCCCTACAATTCAAGGTCCCGGTGTGGGGTCTCGAAGCGGTCTACCGGAACGGCGAAATCGTTGGGCACCTTCGGCGGGGCGAATACGGATACACGCTGCAGAAACCGATCGGCCAGGCCTACATCACCCGGAAGGACAACGATTTCGTGACCAACGACTACATCAAGAGCGGAAAGTATCAGATCGAAATCATGGGCAAACTGTACGACGCCCAGTGCCATCTGAGGAGTCCCTTCGATCCCAAAGGTGAACGTATTCTAGGCATTTACAAATAAATTATCATCAAACGACATTAATGGTTGGTACCCAGGAATTATTTACTTAAATCACATTTTCCTCAAATTTTATTGATTCTCGTTAACTGTGTCGGTGGACTTTCGCCGAGGTGCTGGAAATTTACGACTTTCTTTCCCTGTCAACGACGTCTAATGACCGTGAAGGTTCGAACACCACCTAAATTTATGGTCATCACTTTACTCATCCTTGTAAGTGAGAAAGGATCAACCACAAATTTGTTGAAACTTGAAACGGCACCCATCTTCTACGCCAGGACCAGGATTTGTGAAAAACGAACCAACAACTTCAAGTGGTTGAAAAGAAACACAAAAAGATATTCCTGAAAAGATTTAGATATCTGTGAGAAAGGAAAGTGTCCTGGAACGAGCACTTGAAGCGCAATCAGTTGAACAAAGCGAAAGAACCAAGAAAGGAGTCACACTGCAGCACAATTTTCCCAAAATTATGAACCTTTTCCACGTATGCGGTCAGAAGCCAAGGGGTGAGAGAAAACAACATAATAAATTACAGACAATTTGTCAGTAAACATCGGCGTGTGAGTCTGCTGACACGCGACGCTCTAATCCCGAGGATTAACATGCCGAGAGTAGGTATTTAAATATTTATGGCTTTCTAGTGGCCAAACGACATCATCATTGCTGCAGGGATACTAGGTAGGTGATGATCATTTGGGATATAATTTTAACGATCTTTACAACCAGGTTAAAATGGTTGAAAATAAGATCATTGAACAGATCTTTGGCGGTACAAACCCATGTTCTCAGTACATTTTATTCTGGTTTCCATATATTATGCTCTACATTTATGCTTGATTTGAATAAGTTATTGGGGGAACTTGTCTACTACCGGATACTAAAGGTTTTTAAGCGATAAGGTACACCGATGCAAATGCAAACGGATTTCACCATAGTTCAACCACTGACACTTAGAACAAAACTTCAACCATTTTCTGTCTAACTTTTTGTTGTCAGATTTTGCAGGTTCGCAATACCGACGGCAGGTGGCGAACCTAAAAAATTTGACAAAAAATGCCCTGTAGGAAAAATGGTCCTGTTTAGCCCGATTTTATCGTAGAAATTGCGTGTTTTATTTTTAAAGTTGGGTGGCATTTCCTAACTGGGATAGCATTTCTTCAAATCGATCGATGCGCACTCTGGAACCGACATTGCGTACTGTTGGAAAAATTATCCAGAAAACGAAATCGAGTGTCCAGTCAGTATGGTCAGTGGTTCAACTGTCACATGTCCTAGAAAAATATGTAGGTATAGCTTCAAAAATTATCAAATCTCGTTCGTTGCATCACTACAATAGTTCTCAACAAATTCCCGTTGAAAGTGAAAAATAAAATAAAAATGTTGATAAACAGCAACGGTACTTTTGTGAAAAGAAATTCTAAGTTTGCCCCGTTTATGGGGGCAAGTGCAAACGCAATATGCACTTTCCTACTTAATTAATTCACAGATGCGCCATATTAGCTGTTTTCCTTCAATATTAATTAATTTTTGGGACTTCATTTTTGCCAACTGTTGTTTTAAGCAAAAGACCTTCATTTACCAAGGCATTACGGAATTTTGAATATCCGCCCAGAAACAGAACTTTGAATACTTTTTCTGAACATTCTAAATAATATAATGCTAAGCCGTTTAAAAGATGAATTTTCTAAAATGACTGATGTTACATGGGTTAAAGGTGCGTTTGCACTTGCCCCGCAGTGTGGGTTGACAAGAGGGTATATAATTTTACAACTCTCAGGGTGTACTGAAAATTTATCATAAATTTTCTACTATACTTGAATATCAGTTCCAAACAGTCACCTTCCAACGGATTTGAATGTCCTTTTTTGTAGCCAAAACATGCAAAACAAAAACACATTTTTCATGTCTAGTACGTACTTGAATTCGTGTGTAATCAAACAGTGCAGTGTTTTTAGTGAATAATTTAAATAAAATTTAGTTTATCTATTTCAGATTGTTTGTTTGAGCCTAAAGAACAATTTCTAGAAGAAGAAATATTTTTAATTTTTTTTTTTAACAGGGAAATGTTGATCGTTTGCACTTGCCCCGGTGTATCTTTACTCCAAAGAAATATTTTTGTAAATATTAGTTCCTCTACTGATTTGGAGAGTATCAATATTATAATCACTAAACTATATTAGAAAAAAAAATCTACAACATATTCATGTGGTAAGAGACATCATTTTATGTTAGTTTTGTGACTCATTTCCAAAAGTTTTGTCTATGGCCGGAAGATACGCCATCACCAAAAATGTCACCAATGGCGCAAAAACGTAGCAAAATGACGTAAATCACTTGCACAGGTCTTGTGAGTACGTGTTTTCAATACTGAACTTTCTATGAAGCTATTCATAAATTTTTTTTGACAAACCAGAATGAAACATTTGTTTCCAAAAACTAGAGAAACACTGTCTATGACCGGACAGCAAATATTGAATATTCTCAGAGGATCGAAATATCTTCGTTTTTCAATCCTTATTTTCTGCTAACCATTTGAGGGTGCTATAGAGATGAAAAAAAATTAAAGTTTCAAGTTGAAATCATGTTTAATTTTGAAAACTTTCTTGCCCTGTCATAGACAACAATATGGGGACCGGTCATAGACAAATCGCATTATTTTTAATTTTTCTTATATTCTTATCACCTACATACCTACATTCACCACATAACAGTTCATACGAAGCCATGGAGTCCGGGTATGGTGGCGCGCTGCATTGGAGATTTGTCGAACCTAATAATCTAAGGAATGCATGTGAACCCATACTTTGGCAGAAACTGCGGTGAATCCGTGCACCCATGGTGGATTACCAACATACATACATACATTTCACATTTGACAAGCCGAAAAAACCACAAAACAAATGCAAAGTTTAGGCGATCCTCTCCGAACTACAAGGCAAAAGCTTTCGATGCCTACGATTACTTTTTCAGATTGGATCACCATATTTCTAACAACATATCAGGCTGCTATTTACTTTATTTCCATGGTGTTAAAACATTATTTGCATATTGCGTTTTCGAAAAGTCAATGTTATCCGGTCATAGACGAGTTCTCCCTATGAAAGGTGTCTTTTTTAGAACAATTTTAAAACAGAAAATTTGGCATCTTTTAAAAAAATTGTTTCGTTCTATCCAAAGCACCAATTGACAAAAAATCATATTAAATTCAACTTTCTCACACATAAAATTCACAAATCTGTATGTATGTATGTATGTATTGAATCCACCTTGGGTTTACGGCAGCGCCGCGGTTGTGGCAAAAAAAATAACCCACACGTCCATCTTGGCTACCACGCAACACAATCATAACCACTCAATGAGACTTCTAAGGGGATGGAATCGTAAGCAGAGGCACTAACGGTATCCAGGGTGAAAAGGGGAAAAGTCCCGAAAAGCTATAAACATGTTGTTGACTAACCACTATAGCATGCAAATTATAATCCCGCCGCCAAGGCTTCCGAAAAAAGAGTGCGTCCTTATTTTACAAAAAGTAATCAAATACTTTATTTTTCTCAACCGTGTCAAATTCCCTTGACATAAATTGAGGAACGTCTAGTATTCAATGCGGTACTAGCATACACGGTAACCCGCTCTTTTTGTAAAACGAGGATACCCAGATGCCCCTACCCTAGATATTAATATAATAAAACAGATATATAATATAATGAAATATAATATGCATAGTAATGTTATGAAATATATATATATATATGATGTTGTGTATAAATAATATAATTAAGTACAATATCAAAAAAGTCATAAATTGTACACGTACGGGCTTCGACCAGACCAAACTGAGCGCCATAAGAAAGTTTAGAAACAACAGAAATTTAATCTACTTTAATTCACATTCTAGAACGAAGGCGCACAATAGCAATTACAAATCAAAGATTTTGTCTCAAGATGAAAATTTTTGCACACAATCTTGAAAAAATGCTGATGGTGTTCAATTCGGTCTGGTCGAATTCCGACCAAATTTTATTTTACATATATAAGAAACACGGCTGAAAATATATCATATAATATGTTATTTAAAAAAAAACAATAATATGAAAATATAAGGATATCTAATTCTATGATAATATCTACTAATTGTGAAGATTATAACATTATGATAATAAATAATATAATGAAAAAATGTTAAATAATGCAATATAATATAATAAGAAGGAAAAATGTTAAATAATGAGGTATAGTTATTTTTTAAGATGTTTTAAGGTTCACCAAATACCCTGAAAAAATATGTTTGTTAATAAATTTCTAAATAGAATTGTCTCCTGCCTGATTATCAACATTGTCACTGTTTTCCTGTATGGCTGCATATGTTGTGTTTTCAACACTTATGCCTGTAAGGATAATTGTTTTAAGAATACAATTGAATAAAATAATTGAATACAATAGTTAAATAATGATTAAAAGTAATGAAAATAATAATGTTAATAATTTATAATCTTAGTGCTGGCCGAAGGAACTGGAAGCTGAAATATACCTTATTATAATATTGATACTGAAAATAAAATAAATAGTAAAAGGCTATCAAATGCATAGTTCATTAAATCATTTGCCTTTAAATATGAAGCCACTCAGGTTCTACTTGTCGCATTAGCGGAATTTAACTGAAAACATTGAACTATTATAATTTGTATTCACGTCCATAATCGGTGATAGTGATGATAGCAGAATAACTTCTAGTAAGCTGAAACTTTAACTTAATAAGTAGGAACATAAATTATTAGCCAATGGGTATCATCATTGTAAGCCAGATTTTTTTTTTCCATATAAAGTTATTTTTTACAATAATATAAAATTAGCTAAGCTAGATCGACTACTCAAATCCAATTTGAATCATTGCACTCAAAATACTTCATAAAAATCACTTGTAAATATCCATTTGCGTCCAGTTCCAGTATTACGTTTTTCCAAATAAATATCATTAAAACTTTCTTTTTACACATTTTAGATTCCATGATTGCAAAACTTAATAAACAAGAATATACAGATATATTTATATTGAGAATTTTAGATCTGAGTCTAAAAAAATTACAGAACAAAAAGTTGTTAAATTGGTGCATTGTGACTTAAGGCAGCTTATTTCTCATGCTTCAATAACATTCATCAAGAATTTTTTTAACTATTAGAGTTAAGCACAATTGAATTTTGAATTTTTAATGTTTATATAAACTTTTCCCAGAATGAATATTGTAAAAAAATTGAGTCTAATTACATCGAACTTAAAAATTGAATCCCAACACCGGAAAATAAACCAAGAAGGTGCCCAGTACCCTAATTTGAAATAAGTAACTAAGAATTATACGAATCTGAAATTTCAATACAACAAAAAATTATTTCTATTATAAATAAAGCCACCAGATTCAGCAACACCTAAAAATCTAAAGATTAGTAACTTGAAGGATTTTTTTAATAGAAGTTCTGAAAAGCAAATTTTGAAATATATACATGAATTGAGCATAACACGAACATCAATTATCATAAAATTTTTAAGGATTGATATTCTGCTGGTAATTCTTAAAAAAAAAATGTTTGATTGTAAATTTAATTAGTTAGGTGAGATTTTACCCCTATGGTTATTATATGGATTTTTATAAAAACAGTCATTCATCAACAAGCTCTTTTCTATGAAACTAGATTATTAAGAACTATTTTTGCAAATTACTTTACTATTTGTATCGTTATTTTATTTTAAAGAAGAAACAGATGATGGGAAAAAGAATATTTTCTAAACTTCCGATTTAATATAAATAAGGTAAATTTCTTTTTTCATAAACATAGCAAAATTAACACTCGTAATTCTGAAACAAAAACAAAATATACAAAATTCAAATCGATTTTTTAACGGTCAGCGCTAATCCAAAAAACTTGGCAAAAGATGGAAAATAAACCAGTAACTAACATGAAATTATTGGATGAATAAAGTTATCGTTCAGAAAAATTCGGTTCTAATTTTTCCACAATCAACTACCTATACGGTAGGTACTTTCCATAACGTTTCCTAAGTCAATATCATTAAAAGTAAACTGAACAATACAACCTGATTTCTGCTTCTGCTGATTTGATGTGAAGATTGAATCAGTTGCCCGTTTTCCGTCTTCTTTTTTTATTCTCTCCCACGCCAGCTCAAACATTTTTTTTTTCGATGTTTCCGAATTTACAACCTTAAATAGTACTTTTCGACCTATACGCGGTAACCCCATAGATGTTCATTCTTACATCTCTTTAGTTGTTCCGACACTCATTCTTGAATGAACTTTCAGACTCCCATGGTTTCACACATACATTGAAATTTTGCTTCACTGCACACGCGTACGAATCTTTTTGGCATTTTTGCCCCGTTGTGTTTCACTTACAATATGACCCATAGTTTTGAAAAAATTCCACCTTTCCCATAATTTCTATCATGCAGTGGGTGTGCAGAAACAAACCCTTCCTTTATTTACACATTTCTTCAACCCTTCACTGGGCGCAATAATTTCGGTTGTTCCTAGCGGTGTTATGAATGAACACAAAAACACTTCTTCTTCTTCTTCTTCGTTTTATGTTGATGGCCAGAGAATGTCACTCTATAACACCACTATTTCGACTTTTTGACTGACTTTCAGCGTGTGAATAAGTGTTGCCAATTTATATTAAATTTTTAGTTTCGTTTTTTCCAAAAAAGATAATACTTCTTTCATACGTGCTTCATCGAAATCTCGAAATAATTCTAGAAGATTGGTAAATTTGTCCCAATCGTGATAGTTCCGTAGATGGTTAAACTGTATACAATATAGGATGATGTGTTCGGTTGTGAACGGTTCTTCGCAGAGCTCGCAGTATATTGAGTTACGAACTCTCATTATACCAAGCCAATAGGGTGAATAATCATGCCCACTTAATATTCGATTCATGGTTCTAATTTCTGTGTTTTTCAGTTTGCTGTTCCAGTACCATGGTTTTCGGTTAAAAGCTGCTTGAAAGCGGTAGAATTTCGAACCTTTCTGTGATGTATGTACGTACTCCTGGTACCATCTGTTGATTGAATTTAACCACTCATTTTTTGCTTTCAGTGTCTTATCACTGATCCGTGATTTATTCACTAGTATGCATGGGCTCGACAGCCCTTGTTTAGCCGCAGTGTCTGCTTTTTCATTACCCACGATTTGTATATGCGCAGGAATCCATTGTATGGTTGCTTTTTTCGATTCGGCTAGTTTTATTATTTGGAAGGTAAGTTCATCGAATTCGTTTGTTTCTAATTGCTGATTTAGGATTCTACATGATGCTTGGGAATCTGTAAGAATTAATGTCCTGTTTGCTATAATTGTGTTTACGTTTTCCAGTGCGGTTTTGATAGCAATCATTTCAGCTGTGGTTATAGAGACTTCGTTATCCAATTGCATACTAGTTTCTTTACTGTCATCTTCTTCGAATATTCCTATTCCGCATTTGTTTTCGTGTTTTGATGCGTCCGTGTATATTTGTGTGTATGTTGGGTATTGAGTGTTTAGCATGTGTATAACTTCTTTCCTCATCACTTCCGCTGACTGTTGTTTTTTCCTTATTTGTGTTTGTGGTATCTGGTCCAAGATTAAAACATTGGGAGTTTGGTTGTTCGTAGTGTGTTGTAAGTATATCTGTTGAAATTCATTCATGTTTTCAAGATATACTTGTTCCAGATAAGTGTTTTGTTTTTTGTGAGTTACATTATGCTGGTCTAAACTTTGTAATTGCTGAGCAATCAAGTCATTCCTATATACATGTTGCAATATTCTCTTCTTCGTTAAATAGATCCGTTTGAGGTATAAGGGCCCTTCTCCTGCTATTGCTGCCAGTGTGTTTATAGGTGTCGACTTTGAACATCCTGTCGCAATTCTAAGACATTGTCTATTTGTAACCTCTAACTTCTCAATGTAAGTCTTGCTTGCTCCTCCATAAAATATTGAACCGTAATTGAGGAAACCTCCATACAGAGCTTTGTAGTATAGCATCATAACACGAGGGCTTGCTCCACTTTTGATACTTCCGATGACTTTGAGCATTTTCTGTCTATCGTGTATCTTATCAATCATTGTTTTTATATGTATGCCATATCTTAATGTTTGGTCTAGGGTAATACCCAGGTACTTATAGTTCCTTACTGTTTCTAGTGTTTCGCCGTTTATTTTTAGATTAATAACTTTCGCACTGTTTTTAAAAATCATAGCTTTCGTTTTTGCGCAGTTTATGACGAGTCCTAAATCTGAGGCTTTTCTAACGAACAAATCTATTCTTCTTTGCATTTTTATAAAAGCTTGGTTTTCGTTTTTTGATCTGATCAATTTAAAAAAATCGTCTGCAAATTGAAGGGTAGCTTCATCTGGGTCGAGGTTTGTTTCATGGAGGCTTGAAGTATATATATTGAAGAGTGTAGGGGAAAGAACATCTCCTTGCGGTAATCCACTTGAAACTACATGTTCCACTGGTCCTTCTTCAGTGTGGATAATAGTTTTTCTATTAATTAGAAAATTGTATATCCATGTTATACAATCAGGACTAAAATTATATGACGTCATTATATCTCTCAGTTGGCTGACATCTATCGAATTGAAAGCATTTTTAAAATCAAAAAATACTCCAATTACTGTCATTCCTTTTCTTTTGCTTTCCATGATAAAGTTAGTGGCATATGCCACGCAGTTCTCTGTGGACATATTTTTTCTAAACCCGAAGGAAGTATCAGGTAGTATTTTTGATGTATATAAAGTTTTGTTAATATCTTCTAGTACCGCGGTGTTGAGGGTTTTTGTTATGGTGGAGAGTAATGCTATCGGTCTGAAAGATGTTACTTCTTCTGGTGGTTTGTCTGGTTTGAGTATTGGTATTATCTTAATCTCTTTCAAGTGATCTGGTAGGCTACCCTTTCTCCAGATTTCATTTAGAATTTCAATAATTTTCGCTGTACTTTTCCAATCTAACATTCGAAGCATGTCATATGTTAGATGATCTGTTCCTGGAGATGATCTTTTGGGTTTTTTGTTTATAATGGATTTCCATTTAGTTGTATCTATTATGTTGTTTCTTGTCCTTTCATGTGGAGGAGCTATGGTTTCTCTTCTACTTTCTCCAAAATTTAGTAGTAGAAACTCGTTAGCTAGCTGACTATGTTCTTTGATGCAATTGACCTTTATATTTTTAACAGAAGATCCTTTTAATCCCCTAACAAGTTTCCAATTTTGTTTCATATTAAGAGGATCTATTGATGATGACAATTCTTGTAGTTTCTCTCTAATGTGAACTAGTTTAGCCTTTTGGAATTTGGCGGAAGCTTTTTTCCATTGTATTAAGTTATTGCTGTTGCAAGAGGTATGATAGTTTTTTAGTGCATTTTGTTTTTCTGTATATAGTTTAGATAATTCTGTGCTCCAATAATACTTTGCATTATGGTCACTTATCTTTTTATTGTTTTTTATTATATTTTTAGCTTTTCCTGAGAGTTCTTGTAGGTCTTCAAATTCCCAATGTTGTATTTTGGCAATTTGTTCTCCTATCATTTTTCTATCAAAGTAAGTTTTAGCTTTTCTCCTCCATTGCAAATTCACAGAAATGATAACAAATAGGTGACCACTTCCTCCAAAAGATTTTTGTTGTGTTGTCCATTTGGTGTTACTGTACAAGTTAGCTGTACATAATGAGAGATCAATAGCACTAAAGTTTTGATTAAGAATTCCAGGAATATACGTTTTCTCACCAGTGTTAAGTAAAACAAAATTTGAATCAACAATAGCTTCATGTACTGCTCTACCTTTTCCTTGAGTTGTTTGACATCCCCATATCTCATGATGACTGTTGAAATCTCCACCTATGACTACCTTATTATAATTGTTTAGTTCTTGAAATAAAATTGTAACGGCACTTTTGAGTTCATGGACGCTTAAACGAGGATTTACATAGACAACAACTAACACAAAGTCTAACTTGGTCAATTTAATTCCTAATGTTTCGAATTTTTCTGTAGATGTCAATTTGATTTTATTAAAATGAATCTGGTCATTTAGATATATTCCAACTCCCCCGTAGGCATCTTCACGTGGAGCTAATATATTGTGGAATCCAGAGATGTTGTATCGTTTTGAATTGAGATTGTTTGGATCTACCCAGATCTCTGTAAGTAGTACGGCTTCGAATTTATTTGTGTTTATTTCATGTATAAGTTCATTTTTGTTTTTTGTTAAACTTTGTATGTTTGTCTGAAGAATTTTAAAATTGTTATCCATGGTTATATTTATTTATGTGCCATCTCTGTGGCCTCCAGCAATGTTTTTCAGCTCCCCAACAATGCTGGCTGTAATTTCTTCGCCTGCTATACCATGATTTTGAAGGATCTTAGCAATTTTTCCTATTATACCTGCAATCAACGTTTCATGGTCTTGTTTCATTACAATTTGTGTTTTAATTTCGTGTCTAAATCTATCAGCTTCCGAAGTGCGATGATTGTTGTTAACTCTTTTGCTAATTTGTTCTCCCTCTTCTTCTTCAAGCCTCCTTTTTTTCAAAAAATCTCTTTTAGACATACCCAATAAACTAGCTACCCCTGCTTCTTCTTCTTCCATTTCTTTTGTTTTTGTATTTCTATTATTTGTGAACTGTTTATTTTGTTTCTGGAAATTGTTTTTTGAATTTATTGTAGATTCGTTCATTTTTCTAAAGTTTGTTGATCGCCCTTGATTTCCACTAGCTAATACCTGAGCAAAGGTTTCAGGTAGAGCGGGGAAGTCTTCTGCGTTTCTAAGTGCATCAAATTGATTGATTGTTGGAATATTAAATAATTCTCTCGCCTCTTGGTACGTCACATTTCGTCTCGCCATAATCGCTAGTGTTTCCGTTTCCTTTTTGCGCTGGGGACAGGTCCTGTCCGTGGTAATGTGGCCCTCTTTTTTACAGTGAAAGCAATATGCTATCTTTGGACATGGCTCGTGTCCATCATTCGCTTCGTCAGTGCAGTTATTACATCTAAGTACGGAACTTTGGCAGTTTTTGGATAGATGGTTGTACCTAAGACACTTAAAACATATAATAGGACGTGGTATGAATGGTTCGACTCGATTTATCACAGAAAACAATCTTACATACCTTGGCAACATATTACTTCTGAACACAATACCTACTCGGTTGGTTGGGATCCTTTCCTCGTTATATCTCCTTGTCATTCTGAACACTGATTCCACTTTGACATCACAAATCACATTTTCAAAAATTTCATTAGGATTCAGTTCTAAAGGGATATCGGAAATAACTCCCGTTACCGTAACAAACTTTTTGGGGATGTACGATTTGTATCCTTTCAAGAGTAAACTCTGACAGTCAGCTAATCTGTTGGCATCCTTCATGTTTCCAACATAAACAGTAGCTTTATTACGTCCGGTTTTTTTTATGTCGTCAATACATTTGTCGAAGCCTAATTGATTCAATACAATCCCAATTTGAAGCCTATTAATATATTTTCTTCTTTTCAGGTCTGTGTTCTCTACAATAACTCTGTATGGTCTACTATCTGTTTCGCAGTAATTAAATTTCTGGTATACTTTTCTCACCGGTTCTATTTCTAATTCATTTTGACTTACTTGATCAGGTTGATTATGTTGGTCATTCATGTTTTTAATGATATCTACCATCTCTTGGTCGTCCGGAGTATGAACTGGTTTGAGGTTATCATTATTGTTTGTAGCCGCTGCCCCCTCGGGGGCAGCTTTGTTTACGCTCATTCCACTCAATACACACTATATTTTAACGGCACGGTAATAAATTAATGACGAACAAGTTGGTAGTACGGATCAAAATTGGTTAATTCTAAAATAAATAGCACAATCACAGCTTAATTCTACTAAAATTGGCAACACACGTCTATTCGGTTCGAATTTGCTGAGTCAACCATCCCACAAAAACACTTGATTAGCAGGCTGTGCATTGGAAATCACTCATCGCAAGGAGACCATAAAACGCATACAACGACACAAACCAGCCTCTGGAATAACGCGGAAAAATGCAAGTAAAACGCGATTTGCAAAATCCAAAAGTTATCACTCCAGGTCTTTCCGTTGCTTTTTTCGATTAATTTCAAAGCACTTCCATTAGGCTATGAAAAATTGCACAACTTGATTATACTTTCCGCGGATTCAACCGAATAAAACCGCACGAAAAACGATAATTTTGCGGAGCGTAAAACAAATGCGCGTACAGCAATCAGAGTTGCCAACCCCCCACACATAAAATTCACAAATCTTATCCTAAATGATCGAGTAATGTAATGTATGTAATCATAAATGATTGAGTTTGTATCAGATCTGAAAACTTGGGAATAATTCTGAAAAAAGTTTAAAAATTTCAGAACTGAAATAAAATCAGATCAAAATCTTGAATCAATGTTCTAAACTGAACAAATTGTAAACATCAGAAAAAAATATTGATTATTCGAAATATAACTTTCGGAATTGGAATTATAAATCAGAATTAAAAATGAAACACTTATCAGAGTTGAAAAAAAGCAACTTAAAAAAAAACCTCAATGCAGAATCATAGTTTGAATTTGAATTCAATGTCATTACTCAAAATAATAGATCAGAACCTTTATCACATTTCTAAACAAAAACTACAATTTTGAACTCAAATTGACGAGTGATTTGGAATTTAATATCTTATCTAATAAAAATAAGAGAATAATTGAAATTTGAAAGATCAATTTTCCAATACATTTAGGTTGATCAATTTAAGCCAAGCTTAAACATTGCTGGTCAGCTAAAATCAGGATGCATATGTACATTTAAAGTGAGTTTTAAATCAAACCAGAAAGAACAGTAATAAAGCCGGAACAAATTTGAAATCCTTCTTTTGTGACTTGGAGTTGAAACATCAAGAGGGAGGGGGGGGGGGGGGGGAGGATATGATAAAAAATAATCCAAATAGAACAAATTGGACAAAAAGCTTGTATGCAACAAACTTGTCTTCAATCTACCATGCGGGAAATTGAAAAATCGAGTTATTCTAGATAGATAATTTGAAAATTCTCGAATACAAAAGTCGATACAATTTCCTTCTTCTCTAGTTTGGCTTCCGCTCTAGCAAATTTTCGAGTTTTCGAAGAATTTGACAATTTTTTTCACTTAAATACCTTAACCTTTTTTAATCCCCCCCCCTTCGGGTTTTTCTAAAATGTCGAAGGGGGAGGTCACAAAAGAAGATTTTGATATTTGTTCCGGCCTTATTATATATATTACATCTGTATTCAACCAAAATTTAAAACGTTAGACTGTAATAAATTTTCATATGAGAATTATAAAGGTTTTGGAAATTCTCAACCTAGAATCAAGATTTCATACGCATTGAAAAGAAAATAAATATTGAAAACACTTTTTGAATTTTGGGTATTTTGAAATAAAAGGTCGATTTTTGGTCATATTTGAATTTCTCAAACCCTGGGGTCTAAAAAGCTTCGTTTTGGTTCAAAACTCATTCATGGTTTTTTGCATAATTTTTAAGTAACGTTTTCATGAGTAAATTTGAATTTTTAGGTTTGTATGGGAAAATTGAATACTTTGTACTGAAAAATCATCATCATTTTTGTTTCTTCTGTGGAACCGAGTCTGCTAATAGTTTTTGTGGCAATTTGTAAATTCTTTAACGGAATTTTCCGCTAAACAACTTTGTCGAAGAACGTAACTTCGTATCTTATTGGACAAAAAAGTTATTAGCTGTTAAACAGGTGTATGTCTTTTGGCATTGAAAAACAATAAATTCAATTGACACTAATTGACATTCAAGTTGAAGTTACAGTTACAGTCTTCAACAAAGTTGTTCAGCGAAAAATTTATAAAATTTATAAAGAGTTTATAAATTGGCACAAAAACTATTAGCAGGCTCGGTTCCCCAGAAGAAACAAAAGTGAAGTTGATTTTTTAGTACAAAATATTAAATTTTCTTATACAAACCAAAAAGTTCAAATTTACTCATGTTAACGTTACTTAAAAATTCTGCAATAAAATCATGGATGAGTTTTAAACCAAAACGAAGCTTTTTAGACCCCAAGGTTTGAGAAATTCAAAAATGACCCCAAATCGACTCAGTCTATAAAGGGTTCTATAAAAAAAACAACGTTTTTGGCTAAGCAAAGGTGTTTATTACAAGATAGGTTTGTAGTTTGTTTACATAAAATGTAGTGGCGCAACCAAGAAGTATGAATCATTAAATGTGATTTTTCAGTGAAAAATTTTGTTTTCCCATACAAATTTCCATTCAAAATTAAAACTCGTTAAACATACACCCATAGGACAGGTTGCAAAAATTCAATGCCTATCTCTGTGCCGAAAATGCACTGTACCAAAGATGATATGTTTGAAAAAGCACTACTGGCATAAAGGACTCGAGCTCCCAACCAAAGTTATACATGACCACTACATTCAAGCGAAACCAGGAAAACATTTTAATGGGATTTTCTTCCTATTGGAAAATTCATCCCAGAAACAAGAAAAAAAAAAAGTTTAGTTACTATTTTCGCCTGTGATCGTTTGTGTTCGCGTGAAATATGTTTGTATTGAGTTGTGTCCAAGGTTTCCGAAATCTCTGAAAAATCTATAATTTCACAGAACTTTGAGAAAATTTTCATCACAAAATCTATGTCACAGAACACAGAACTTCACAGGTTTTTAGATTTTTGTACGTATTTCTAAAATTCTAATTTTTTATGTAAACATTAATTTTGGATTTCTAACTTTGTATTGGAAATCCATTGTTAATTTTTTTTTTCAATTAAAATGTTATAGAAACACGATTTCTCATGACTTTTTAATTAAATGCATGCTTTTTTCATCACAGAAAAGGGTCACATAATTTCTGGGTAAAATCACAGAAAGTCAGATTTTTTTTCACATAAACACAGATTTTTTTCTCGGCAAACTTGATTGTGTACGTCCCATTTTAAATTAATTTTGTATAGGAGCTCCCTTTCCATAAAAAGTGAGATTCTTGAAACTTCATACGAACCATCTCTGAACCGGAAAACCCTCGGATACCAAATTTCACTTCATTCCGACTACCCGTTTATACGTGATGATGTAACCACATGTAACAAAGAAAACACCCCAGTTTTGCATATAAGATAACTGATCTGATTGAACTTTCGTAATAAATAAAGATAATTATAATTATAATTGAAACCAGAATAATGATTCATAACTCAAGCGTCTTAAAAATTCAAAGTAAAAAAAATTGATGGTAAATAACTTTGTAAATGGCTGGTTATCAAATAATTCTAAAATGAAAATCCAAAATAAAAGTTAGATTTTTTTTAACTATAACTATAGATACCGATATGCGGGATTTGTAGAAACAATCTTCCTGAATCATTATTTTGATACTAATATTAGAAAATAAAAATACTTACAAACAGAAAGTAATTAACGCAACTCTGAGCTAAGAATTTTTCAAATCGATTCCCAAAGGAAGCCAACCGAAGATTTTAATTTCTATGGAATTCAGTTAAATGTTTATATCCTCCGATCCAGTTCTTCATCCAATTCAAAACGCTGTTGCAAGAAAATAGCAAAAAATCCATCTACTCCTGATTGGTTCACCCATAAAATCTGCAATCCAATAGAAAACGTTTTCCAGCAAACTCCTCCCACTCAAGAGAGCTTCCTCTCTCGCTCTCTGTGCTTTTGAAATCCCGCGCAGTTGCTTTGGTAAGGTTGGAAGATTCTCTCTGAACTGTCTCAGTGCATCGAGCAACATTTCGGGAAGTCAATTTGAATTTTTCCTCGCCTAGAAGGAAAACCATCGGGAAAATTTTTCACAAATCAGTCCTAGTAGAACGTCGTCCTGGGAAAGTGCATTGTCCGTCAATCGCGGTGGTAATTTTTAGAAGTAACTACAAATTATGTGTTAGGGGTTTGTGACTTACGACGACATCAAGTGAAATCAAAACCGAGTGAGACAAAATAATAATATTTCAGACAAATTGTTGTAACAGATCGGGCGTTTGACCATTAGTGAAAATTATTTGTCGATTAGTGTGGGAAATAGCACAACAAATGCCGAAAAAGAAGCGAAGTAAATCACCAATAATGGATATGATCGAAGACGGATTCGATGATGATTTGGATTCCAATGGTATGTAGAGTGCAAGATGGTTTGGTTTGTAAACAATGACAATTGTTTAATCCAATCCTCTCCAATCCTTTTTAAATTAAAACTAATTTTAAACAGTTGTCTAAAAAATTTAAAAAATCTTTCTTAGGGAAGTTTGGGAGAAGGTGCATTTTAAAACTACACACTTAGAGTTCAAAAATTTCCTTCGGAACCACGAATCTCTGAATTACAGGAAAACGACTAAACTGACACTTGAATTCTGAAAAAAACAAGATGTTTTCATGGGCCACAGAGAGATAATCGAATATCGTAGCACTCCTTTTTTGCTTTTAAATCAATTAGTAACGTTCTTCCTTTCTTTGACTTCCAATGTTTTTTTTCGAAATTTCTCTATCGCCTTTGAATATGTGCTGTTTTATTTTACCCATGACCACTAATTTTTGTGGCATAATCATCATTTTTGACTAAAATTTGACAGAGATCATTGATTATTCATCAATGACAACATCATTTCAGTACCCTTAAATTGAGACAATGTCCGCGAGTTCGAGCAAAAAGAGTAAACAAAGAACACAGTTGAACCGGATAAGTTTTTCAATAAGTGTCCACTAGAGTGCCCCAAATGACTCGACTTTTTAAAAAGCTATGCACAGCAGGCTAAAATTGATCCTAGGCCTAGTACAAGATCTCATGCTAAATTTGGGCCAGATCGGATCACGGGAAGGGGTCGCTCAACGAGCCTGAAGTTTTTATGGGATTTTGAGTCATTTTGTTCGGGAGAAACATGAAAAACCAGTTTTTCATCAATAACTTTTTTAGGGCTTGTGATATAGCTCAGTTAGCAAGTCTGTTGTCTCCTGAGCCGATGTCCGTGAGTTTGAGCCCGAGAGTAAACATCGAACTCAGTTGTACCGGATAAGTTTTTCAATAACGATCCACCAACTGCAACGTTGATAAAGTCGCGAATGCCATAAAGATGGTAAAACGACTATAATCGAAACAAAAAAAATCAATAACTTTGGTTCCCGTTGGCCGATTTCTTTCAAAAACTGTTTTTCTTAAAGCCTAAATTATGAAACATATTTCATCGGAAGACTGCATTTCGATAAGAGTTAAGATAAAAAAGTGATTAGGCTTCAAAAAATGGGCTAACTTTTTTACGGTGGTATTCATCACTGTTAATATGCTCGACCGCCCAGACTCATTAACAGTGATGAATACCATCCTTAAAAAGTTAGCCCATTTTTTGAAGCCCAATAACTTTTTTATCTCAACTCTTATCGATACACAGTCTTCGGATGAAATATTTTTCATAATGTAGGCTTTAAGAAAAACCGTTTTTGAAAGAAATCGACCGACGGGAACCAATGTTATTGATGGAAAACAGGTTTTTTCATGTTTCCCCCGAACAAAATGTCTCAAAATCCCATACAAACTTCAGGCTCGTTGAGCGACCCCTTCCCGTGATCCGATCTGGCCCAAATTTGGCATGAGATCTTGAACTAGGCCTAGAATCAATTTTAGCCTGCAGCGCATAACATTTCACAGGTTTTAAATTTCCCATACAAATTTGGGGCAGTCTACCAACTGCAACGTTGGTATAAAGTCGCGAATGCCATAAAGATGGTAAAACGGCTATAATCGAAACAACAAAATCATTAAATTAATTCCGGTTTCTGATTTTAGCTTAATATTCGAGACCTCAAAGAAATATAGGTTAGTAAGAAATTAAAAAAAAACTAAACTACATACAAAACTTTATTACATTGGGCAAACCAGCATTTTTGATGCCAATGTTTCAAAAATTGATTTTAACATCTTTGTGTTATTTGCGACTTATATCAACGACGATGCAGTTGGCGTACAGCTATTGAAAAACTTATCCGGTACAACCGTGTTCGATGTTTACTCTTGAGCTCGAACTAGGAGTTACTGAAATAAAAAAATATGAAAAATAAAGGAAAAACATCGGAAATCGCAATATTCACTTGGTTCCACTGTTGAATTCTCATTCTAATTATAGTCTGAAATTCTAAAATTCGAAATGAAACTTTTCCAACAAATTTAACCCAAGTTTTATACTGTTGATTATGAGGTACTTTTTTTATAAATTATCCTCTACTTAAGCAAATCTCCCTCATTCAGCGTAACATTTACTAGTCGACCATTCTCAAATTATTTTAGCTTAGCTTAGTTTAGCTTGTTTGACTACTCATATCCACCTTAAATCATTAAGCCCGAAATGCTTTAATTCATCTTCAAAAATACCACCATTTTCTCATGGTTTCAATAGAAAATTAATATTATATTGTATCAAATCATTCAATGCATTTCGAATTTCAACCATAAATCTGATCAACCATAAATCTGTTATTCCATATCAACAATAAATCTGTTATTCCAGTTTTCTTCAAAAGCTTGTTTTGAATAACTCTGAAACAATGATAATTCAGTATTACCAGCTATAGAAACCGTCTATACGTCTGCGAATCTATATTCAAGTATCTCAGGAAAGATTGTTTTAGTAAGGGAGAGGATTGAATCAGGAGCCATTTTTGGAAAAATGGTGCGATTTTGGTTGACCTACACCTCCAACACTCCTTTATATTTCTAAAGGAAATTCCCATATATTGAGGCAATGGCAGTGGCAATTCAAATGATAAAAATGAGAATTCCAATTAAACTAGCTGATTGCCCCAACTGATTTCTCTATCGCGTCGATGAATTTATAATGAAATGTAATTGAAATCTTATAAACTTTTTGTGAAACATAACCACGAAAAAATAACTTATATATTTTTCTTCAAACATAATCAGACTTTTTCAAAATTGTGAAAACTGTTATTGTAGATGAATTTTTATGAAAATAGATTGATGTGTTAATAATAATATTATTCAAATTAAAATTAAAAACTTAAAAAAACTGTAGATTAAATTTATCGGCCTAGCGGTGAAAAGTGATGTCCTTTTTAGTAGGGACATCTAAAGATTATGATTTTTTTCATTTAGGTGGATAGAAGGTTAGATGAAATGAAAGATGTTGAAAATGAGCGGGTAGAATTTATTTAGAAGCATATCATCACATATCAAATTTTTGTTCCTCACGGGCCACCGATAAATTAAATCTAGAAATATAAATTACGGTGATTAATCCTTCATAAAATTAAAAAAAAACTCGTTAACGATATCATAAGTAAAATCAAAAACTTGCAAGCTTACGTACTCAAATTCATTAGTAATATTAGTTCTAGATTTCTTTTTAAAAAATCCTTGTTTCGTTTGTTCAACATATTAACTCCTTTTTCAGTTAACCTTAAAAAATGGTAACATGGCGAATAATTTTATGTTCACATGTCGTTTTTTTCTCATTAAAATAACCTAACAAATAACCAAACAACAATTTTGTATTACATAAATACAAACATAAATTGTTAATACTTAGTCATTTTTGAAATTGATAGCTTATTCGTTTATGCTCAGTTTTATCCTAGGTCACGCATTACTGGTGTTGCAGATGCGCGTATGACTGAGTGTAATACACTGACGACGATTTGTGTTCGTTTTTGTCGGGATGGGTGCAAAACTGAGCGAGTGGAGCAAACGAATACGGTAAAAGTGAGAATTTAATTTAAAACTTGATGACTTAAATCAAACTATAACTTACTATATTTTTACAGATTTTCAAAATTTTGGGGTTTTATTTTAGAATAAAGAAACATTTTACCTCGACCTTTCAGGTATAGAATATGGTACTTATCTGTTAGTTCAGACTTGTGAATATAAGTTTTTCTTGAATGCGTCGTAGCAGCTTAAATAATTGTTTCGCCGTGTCCAAATTGCATTAACACCATAATGCCCACCGATTCTAAATACTTTGCTTGGATAATTCACGAACAATTTCGCTGTCAAAAACCTACGTCCACCTTCTACAAGTACCGCCTTCTCATCTTCTGGCAATACTGTGTTTTGAACATTCTATCATTCTATTTCCATTCCGGATCTAGGTTTTCAAATGTTACTTTTGTCAATTTAGAAGAACTATTTGACAAAAGTTTCTGTCTTTTAATATTTGATCTGATGAGAATCTTATTGCTAACTAGCTGATTTTACCCGGCCTTGCTCGGGTTCACATAAAATATAAATCGATATGAGTCGTTTGACTTTTTGAAATTTTGAAAGCTTTTTGTTCATCATTATAACAAATTGGACCATGTTTTTCCATGTGAGCTTTGTAAGTTTTGTTAGTCTTCTTAAAGATTTAATTGGTATTATTAGCAAAGTTTATCGTTTTCATATTATTGAATAACTAATAGTTATTAGGTTTGCTAATAGAAATTTGAAATAATTTCCCTTGAATGCTTATACATTCTATCACGAAAAACATTTCAATCTAAGGTTGCTAGGTTGCCCGGATTTATCCGGATTTGCCAGAACATTTGAATCAAAATTTGAGGTAAGTCCGGTCTGGCCCGGTTTCCCGGATGTTGTTGCAAAAATCCCGGATTTTGCTCGAATTTATTTACATCATTTTTAAAACGTAACATTAACTGAGATTTTATAATTATTATAATTTTCCATTTTTACGTTCAAAAAGAAGTTTTAAATGGCAAGTTTCAGAAATAATCATGACCCGTGTTTGGAAGCTTGATATACAATTTAAAATCTGCTGATGTGGTTTGTTGAAAAATAATATTGCAAGTATATTTTTAGTTATTTTTACTGAATAATTCCGCGGTTTTGAACATTCTGAAATCAAATGCTGGATTTGGCCAGGTTTTTCGATAAAATTGTCTGGATTTGTCCGGTCCCGATACGGCAATTCTGGCAACCTTATTTTACACCCACCATTTTTATGAAGCTTGAATTGAATTACCATTTTTTATCAGATGATAATATTTTTTAATATTTTCCATGGGTGATCTAGTGAAAATCCCATGTATTAAGCTTGTAAATAAATGTTAACGACCTCTTTTCAAGATCTCCCCGTAGAATGGAATACCCATTTAAGTTTTATTTTGAACTTAGAAATTTCTAAATAGATTTCCGCTGAAACCTCTGCATGTTTTCTATGTGCTTTTTAAGTTTTCTTATAATTGGATGGTAGAATTGAACACATCGATGATCAATAATAACTTTAAATTTAAAAATTTTCAAATGAAATTGAATTGTACAAAACTAAAAACTTCAGATTAAATTACTTAAAGTCTCGTGCGTTGGATTTGGTTTTAATTTTTTGCATAAAATGAACGTTTAGTTGTCTGATTCCTATTGTAAATTAAACTCCTACACGGCAATCAAAGTGTTGAGATAGCAGCCTTGAGCCTACAAACTTCAGTTTTATTAATTGTTTTCCTATCAGGAGTTCCGAAAATATGAAAATGGATGGTTCCTTAAAACTGGAACATTTGTTTTCAGTCCAAATAGTTATTCAACTGAAGAAGTCAATTCATAATGAACATGAATTAACGTATCCATACTTTACACACTGCATATTCTATTAGATTCAAAACCACTGTTCTTCTCAATATATTTCTAATAGGCTCGTAGTTTTTTTTATCCCAAATGAAGGCTCATTATTGCAATCAAATGCTTCGCACCGGTACCACGTGCTTTGAACAGTAGAAGGAAAAAACACCCGCCAAAATTTCTCCATTCAAATTTTTTATGCTCAGCAAGCTTTGATGCTTTCGAGTACACGTGAACTTTGGATGGTTGTTTCTAATGGCCGGCCCATGGTGATGGTGAAAACAATCCCGCCAAAGGAAACGAAAATCGGTTGACAAATGGGTGCCATGACTTTTGGCAACCTTAAGTTAGCATCGTGTTGATATCCAATACACAGCGCCATTGCTTCGAAGTGAAAACAAATTTGTACCAGTAGCATTCGTGTATCTCAGCAATGAGAGGCGCTTCCAACGTCCACACTCAGCATTGATAGGTATGATTACTGATCGGCTCTTGAAAGCTATCATCAGTCATTTCTTTATTCTTCCCCCAAGTTAGGCTATGTCAGTTTTTAACCTGTAAATTGTTATGCATTGTTACAACGACCTTAGAGGTACTAAAATTACTTTTAGAATTACTGCGGTTCAAACGCACCGAGGCCCTACTAGGTGGAAAAGGGAAGATAACTGATTGACGGTGTTTTTTCGATTACTTTAATAACCTTCCAATCGGTGTACCAACTGCAAGATACGAGATTGAAAAGATTTTGCTTTTGTAGGTTCAAAATATTAAAGGCAATTGTAATCCCAGATAAAAAACAATTATAGGCAAACGTGCAAGGCAGGGTTAAGGGAGTGGGAGGGGGGAAATGGGGGCAATTGCCCCGGGCACTCCGGTTCTAGGGGGTAGCACTGGTAACGTTTCTGACCGCTCATTACATTACATACATTCATCTTCTCTTCTGGACGTCTGATAGCAAACTGATTGAAAGCTTCACCGATACAAAAATCAACAAAAATCTGTAGTCAAGTAACCAATTTTAACTGAGTGATCGCCGTCCAGAATCTATCAGCAGGCATCTCAATCACCTCTGATAGACGTCGTCTTGCGTCGTCTTGTAACCATATCATTTAACTTTAGTTTGCATGTATAAATCTAGTTGCCGACGTGTTTGCATAACAATCTGCCGACGCTGTGATGATTGGTAATATTGCAGTGCTAAATAAGATTATTTCCTACAAGAATAGCATCCTGAAAGTTTATTTTGAATGATTTTCGGAACATTGCTGACAACTGTGTGGTAAGATTTTGAAAACGATTAAGAGGAATTCCAATCTGTCGACCCGTGATTTGGCTAGAGAATTCAGTGCTGCCCCTATGGTGCCCCCACGGTACTATTACCGTGAGGAAAATTCGACTCAGGGAAGAATCAAGTCAGCCAAATCGAACCTTAAGTAAAACAAAATAGTGTGGCCAAAATCCGACCAAGTGCTGACCAAGTTCGAAGGATGTCTTCTGACGGACGATGAAATCTATGTCATGGCTGACTCCTAGCAAATCCCAGAGAAAAAATTTTACTTGGCAATGGCTCAGGAGGATGTCCCAGCCAAATTTAAATTTGCCGAAAATTTTGCACGAAAATTTATGATTTGGCAGGGCATTTGCAGCTGCAGGGTTAGATGCAACATCTGTATACCACAGCACTTATTCAATTTTTATTTCAATATAATGTTTTTTAGATAACAAAATGATGTTGACATAGTTTCTCATATCATGGTCTAGTTTTTTTATGTTTTTGAATCTCATAGAAAATTTAAAAAATCGAGAATCGAGGATTTCAACTAGTAGAATATTTAATAGTATTTTTTTTACCCCTGGATGTATGCAGCACCCTTATGCTTTTTCTTTTAAAACATTTTTGACAGAAAAAAAGTAAAATTTAATTCGAACAAAACCAAACCTTTTCACAATGTTAGTCAAAATGACGATGCAGCTGAATATGGAGAATCGAGAATCACACCTAGTATGACGTTCTTACTTATTCTCTTACGATTGATTTTTCTTCCAGACGATAAACCAGGCACCCCGATCCAGCGGAACGCAGCCAACGCGAGGGAACGGGCCCGCATGAGGGTCCTATCGAAGGCCTTCTTCAACCTGAAGCGCAACATCCCCTGGGTACCTGTCGATACGAAGCTGTCAAAGCTGGATACCCTCCGATTGGCGAAGAATTACATCAGCTACCTGGCCGCAACGCTAGATGGCCAATCGGTGGAGGATTTTTCCACCAACCTGGCTCAGCCACCGAAAACGGTAAATTCAAGGGACCAAACGCAAAAGTACTCAAAACCTTTTCAGCCAAGTTCCCTTTGAAGCGAGCAGTAGGTGAATAGACGGACATTTCGAACCAATTGCTATAAATAAACGGCCGAGATTGACTTTCAACTTGGTGGTGGGAACAAATGAGTAACACGCTCTTATTCCAGGTGGATCATATCAGACGTCTGGGCGTTAAAATTTCCCAAACTACTTGAGCTGGGTTTTCCTTCTTGGACGCGGCCGAGACGATCATTAGGGAAAAATGAGCGGAAAGTGCCGCGTTGTCTTGTTGATGTTCAAGTATTTCCACAATACAAATGGGCCTCGAAGTAAAATATTCATTACGGCCGTGTTGAGTCGTTTTGATGATTGTGACATACCCGACGTCTTACTCCCTCACTTCCGACTTGACTTCTCGGAGATCCGCAATCATAACGCTGCCTTCAGGATTTCATATCCAAACCATATGAGAATTAATACGCGGTAGGTTTATTGCCTTAAGGGTTTTTTCAAACTAGGATCATATAAAATAGAAAAAAAACCAAACATGTTGAATGATTCCGAAAAGTGGTGCATGCGTAAATAAAGGATTGGTAAAACAATACAATGTTTACACAAACGAATGGCCCATTACAGGAAAACAACCCCCTTCGAAGTGTAAACAACGATTCGTCTGAAAGATCGACACTGTTTAGATGTCTCGTTTGTTAACTATCGAGAAAGACGACGCGGCGTTGTGCCGAGCTAAATTTGTAGCGAGGCGTATTTTCTCGGATTTTGAATTTACCAAAAGTTAAAACTATTTTAGATTTAGGATATTGGAAAAACTGTATCCGGTTCAGAGGGAGTTAAAGGGAAATCGGGGCTTTATGCCTATGTACCTGTTTATGAAATCCACCCTGAAAGATCAGAGATGCACATGTTTTTTACTGACTTTATCACTTCATACATGGTAACTTTGGCAATTATTAGAGCAACTGTAGCTCAGAAGCGCTCCCTCCGACCAAATCAAACGCACCAGTGCCGTGGTTCCAGTAACGGTATGATACCAGTTCCAAATCAACATTTTTTTAGAACTGGTTTAAAGGCATTGCTCCAAAAATTATACGATTTGGACCCAATTGCGTGAAAATCGGTAAAAAGTGATGTCCTTTTTAGTAAGGACATCTTGGGAATATGATTTTTTTATAGACGAACTAGCTGACCCGGTGTGCTTTGCTACACCTTCCAAAAATAAATGTAAATTGTAAAAATTTGTTCAAATTTGATTTTTTAAGCATTTTTTAAATGAAACCTCATTATAGTTCAGAACCAACAACTTTGAAATGAGAGCTGCAGCTGGAGTTCCGAATTGCAATTCACAGGGTGGCCACAACTTTTTCATTTTGAAATTCCCGGTTTTTTCCGATTTTCCCGGTTATAAATTCAAGGTTTCCCAGGTTTTGATGGTCCAATTTCATCGAATAAAAGCAAAATTTTCAACTTATTTCATCACATTCATATCTTTTAACATTTTGACGAACTCGGTTCCATTTTCAGTTTTTTATCACCTTTTATCAAAATCATTTAAAAAAAACACCGCACACAAAATCGTTATTTTTTTTTTTGGTAATTTTCAACGACTGATATTGTTTGATTCTTTATTTTCTAATTGGCATTTCAGTCTTAAGGAAGCAAATTACAGAGTTTTACAATTTGCCCGACGTTTCGGCCTTTGATCTTGGCCTTCTTCAAGGGATAATTTGCATTATACTGTATATGTTCCTGAGTGTATACTGTGTGAAGAGAATTTCAGTCGGATTTTAACCTATTTCAATGAATTTTCACAATTGTAGAGGTCGTAATAAGATAAAAACTGTTGAATTTTATGTGGACACATTTCTTGTAGATGACTTGTAAAGATGATCATCATCATCAAATCATCTTTACAAGTCATCTACAAGAAATGTGTCCACATAAAATTCAACAGTTTTTATCTTATTACGACTTCTACAATTGTGAAAATTCATTGAAATAGGTTAAAATCCGACTGAAATTCTCTTCACACAGTATACACTCAGGAACATATACAGTATAATGCAAATTATCCCGTGAAGAAGGCCAAGATCAAAGGCCGAAACGTCGGGCAAATTGTAAAACTCTGTAATTTCCTTCCTTAAGACTGAAATGCCAATTAGAAAATAAAGAAACAAAATCGTTATGAGAATAGAAACATTAACAATTTTTAAATCATGTTCACAAAAACATTTAAAAATGATGTGCTAAACAATGTTTACAATTAATCACTCGTCATTATGGCTACGGTAAGAACCAAAAAGAAATCAAATGAATTAAATGTGATATTCAATCATTTTTTTTAGTTACAGATACCAAGTGTGTCATCAGAGTTCACGACATTCATTTCTCTGGAAATTTGTTTGAATACTTTAACTTACCTTTTATGATTAAAATACCAATAACCATAAAGATCTTGAAAATAAACCGTTCTACATAACGTATGAAATGTCAAAACGAAAATACCCCATGACTAATCAATGGTTATATTAGAAAGATCACAAATCGTATCTAGACGCAGTGAAACAATGCTCTAGAAATGCCAATACTTAAAATTATAACCTAACAAGAAATCAAAGTAATAATGATCATATTTCCCTAAGATGACCCCACCATTTTCCGACATTCTTGTCTTCTGTTTATTAATCCGAGTTTCAAAACGAAAAATATTTTCTATAAAATTCAGTAAAGATTTTTTTCTATTTGGAAAAAGCCAATAAATTCAAAAAATCTAGATCATTTTAACACTTTGTTAAAGTAGTAAAATATTTATCAAACATTGTTTTTGCATCGTAATTCAAAAGTTCTCATTTCAGAACTTGGAAATCACGATTTCAATTGAGAATTCTCATTGCGAAAATTTAAAAAAAATATGGGCAACAAGTCACACAGTTTAGATTTACAGTTATGGGGATTATCAAAGTTTGACGTATGAAAATATAAGAATGATATATTTATTTCAATTTAGGTTCCCCCACTGTATTTTTTTAGTCAAGGAATTTTAATTCCAAAATACATATGGAAAAGGTATTCAAAATTATGGTTTTTAAATTTATGATAAAATCAAAGTTCGTAGACCAATAAACATTAGAAAAAATTTAATAATTGATTTCATAGCATAGAAATATTGTAACTTTGCCGTTTTAATCGGTTGAAACTCGAATTTAACTGTATTTAAAAAAAAAATCTTAACACTAAATTAAGAACCCATGAGATTCAGAGATCAGTTTTTCAATCAATGATTCAGTATAAAACGGTACCGGATATTCGGGCTGAATTTAACTTCTTAAATCCTCTTCTGCATACGATGCATACAATATATGATCTCGATTTTTTTGAAGCTTTAGAGCTTGATTCAGTACTGCAAAACATTTCAAACCAATTTCAAAGTTTATAAAATTTATCTTATTTCTTACACTTTTTACAGAATTCAATATTTTTTTTGAATAAATTGAATAAGATCGCGGTACACCACAGGTTAAAATGAAAATGAAAAATCTTATTTCGTCAATAACTCAAAAGAGCGACATGAGTTGGTTTTGTAACATGGTGGAATTGATGGGGAAGGATTTTGAACTAGTCTCAGTGTTCAAAACCTTTTTTTTTTAAAGGAATTTAAGTGTTCAAAACCTCTTAAAAATGTTTGAATTTCGATTCCCCGATTTTTACCGCGGAAATTTTCTCATATTGGGATTGGAATTGAGAATCGAAATAAAATCAGTTTAAAGAAGCTTTAAACACAGAGATCGATTCAAAATTCAGCTTTTCACTTTTCACTATTTATTCTACCATGTTACAAAGCCAATATGTGTCGCTTTTTTGAGTTACTGACAAAATAAGATTTTTTATTTTAATTTTTACCTTTGTTATGCAGAAACATGTAGATTTTATTTCAGTGAAAATGTTTTCAAATCTGTAAAGCAACGGAACTAGAAATTATTTGGGCATCAGCAAGGAACAGTTGTGCCTTTGTTTCGAAAATTTATTTTGAAAAATTATACCGTTTTGAGTTCGAAGTATTTGTCAGAATCTGTCTAAAACCTCTGGCTCTGATGGTATTGCTTTTAAATTGAAAAACCATTGAGTTTCGATAGCAATCAATCATTGATAAGAAATGAACCGACAATCCTCTACAAAAATAAAAACTGATTTCAAATCTTTGTATTGTATCCATTTGATCAAGGATTAAGATATAAACTAACCATTCTGGTTTCAGAGAAACAAATAACATAGACTAAAAGAAAATCCCGGTCTTGTTAAAAGTTAGTTAAAACTACACGTGGCCTTCAAAAAGGTGATCATTATGTAGTTCAAAACTTGTTTCGAGAAACTTATAAATTTTCTAATTTTTTATAAAAGATATTTTTGAAAAAAAATTACCTTTTCGTTCAAAAGTTAACTTTTGAATTTTTAAAATTGTAGCTGGTAGAAAGAAAAAAACAAAAAGAATATTTGGACTGAGCGCCCTCAAATAAGTTAAAATTAGCTCGTAAACCTTTGGCACCACGAGTTTTGTTGCCTTGTGAATTTAACAAAAAAAAAAAACAATCAATTCGAATGCAATGATTTAATTAAAAAAACCTCTTTTAAACAGTAACATACAATGATATTTTCCTTGAGTACTTCACTTAAAACACAAACATATTTTGAGAAAAGTATCAATGTTGAATAGTTGTAACAGAACAAAGTTGGCCTTGCTCGAGTGCGGTCGCATATTTTTCGGCGGTCGTGTTTTGTTTCGTGATTTTTCGAAATATATTTTTCCTTCCTATTGAATGACCAAGTTTCCAGCTCTCGTTTTTTTAGCGGTGTTGAAATTTGTTTGCCAACTGGTTGCGCTCAAAATATTTAATGGAATTGTGTATTCTTAGTTACTTCTTGTGTGATTGACGAATTAAGGCAATTGAAATCTAATTATGTGATAAAAGAATAGGGCTTTAAACGGGTACGCTTTCAGTTTTGTGAGTGGGACTTGGAAATCAGTGAAATTGATTGTGCTATCATACGAGGGAAAATAAGTGTGCATTTTGATCTGTTGTGAAAAAGTGAATGCAATCGATTTAGAAAAGTTATAAAATTGTTGCTACTGACTACTGACAAAATTGGAACGTGTTCTCATAAATTTGAATGAAACGAGAAGAAAATTAAACATCAATCGACATGTTTCACGACAGTGGTGACGAACTTTTTGAAAATGATACGGATTGCTGTGATTGATTTTAATTATAACTAACAGATGGCTGGAGGTCTTTTCGCGCTTAAAAAATATTGATAACTTCTAACTTATTGAAAAATCTTCTGATATGAATTTTCAGTTGATATCGACCTGCAGCCGAATTTCAATAAGTGATCGCTGGAAGTCGTGATATAGGTTTAAGGGAATTGCAAATGTAGGAGTACGAGTTCGGAACAATTTTGACAGCCGACTGTGAAGCCAAGAAATATGAAATTTCCTTGATCATGAATTTTGATACAAATTCCAAACAACGGGAGAAAAAATCTATGTGAAAGAATAATCAAGTTCTGTGTGAGAATAGCGAGGTAGAGAAAAATGCTGTTGTCGTTGAACCTGGATAGAATAAAAACGGCTTGCTATGAATTGTCACTTGCTGCTGGAATGGTGTTGTATGTCAGGCTGTTAGTTTTCAAAAGGTGGTCAGTTGGTTCCACATCTCAAAAAGGCCCCCATGTACTCAGCTGGGTACAACACAAAATTGGTGAGCTCGTTCCATTGTTTTTATTTTTATTTTTTTATTTTTGTATTTTTTGTAAATCATAACATTATTTTTCATCAATCCTATCTGCCAAGTAGGATTTCCCGTAAACATAAAAAACCCTTCCCTCTCCTGTCTGAAAACAGCATCCATTGTACGTAGGGTCGTATGAGTTCTCTGCACCTGAATAGTTTAGTTAGCTGTTTCAGACCATTCCTTCTATGATTACATTGACTTGTCACGGTGTGCATTGTGGTATCACACTAATACTCAATACCAGCACTTGAAACGAGTATTGAATCCAGATACTTGTTTTGGCATCTTGTGTTGGGATTGATCATTAGTTGTACCTCGTGTATCAGCCAATGCAAGATGTGTGTAGTCACCCTATGCTATGCTATGCTGCTAGTATCAATGTTGAATAGTTGTAACAATTTGAAAGTATTTTAAGCATTGTGTCTAGAAATATTTTCATCAAAAGCACTTAAAAACTCTTTACAGTGTAACTAAAAAGACCTATTTCAAGGCCATTTTTAAAAAAATTAACTGAAATTTTAAGAAATTTTCTTCAAATTTTATGTTACTAATCAGGTAAAAAATCTGTTTATTCGAAATTTTTGTAAATTTTTATTGAATTCGTAACATATTCAAGCTTTATAATGTGTAATTTGAAGTTTTTTGGGTAAATTATGACTACTAATTTGTTTCGAGAAAATTAAATTTTAAAAATCAACTTTTAAAATAGTTTACGGATGAATTTTTTCTCCCAAACAGGGCGTGTGAAAAAGAAGGTCGTTTCCTCAAATTTTAAGAAATGTTTGATTTGTTGTTTTTATGCTACAAAAATGCGCAAAGATAATATGTGGGTTTATTTTTAATTTCTGTTTTGTTTTTAACTCTTGAATTAAACACTATCACTTGAAAGTTTTATAGCCTCTTTTTAACATTTCCAAGTTTATAACAAAGAGATCTGAATTCTAGATTTGACTTCAATGCATTTGTTTTTATATGATCAATGGTTTTTTAAACATGCGATTTTGACATGCGATAGTTGAACAAATTTAAGAGACTTTTCGAATTTCTTATCTCATTCTTCAATCCATTTTTGATCTCTGGGATCCGGTGAAAATTGAGATACCATTTCAAAGTTAATTGACGAGAGATCCTAGTAGTTTTTAAATTTAACAACTTGTGATTTTCTTACCACACATTTTTTGAACGTTTGTATTCTGGCATAGAAATTAAAATAATAATTCCTAATTTTGAATTTTGGGGTGAATCCCTGGTCTTAGAACCAAAACTAAATTTTGATTTCCTTTTGTTAATTTTCCCGGTTTTGGGTCTGAATTCCCGGTTTTTTCCCGGTTTTCCCGATTCGATTTTCAATTCCCGATTTTTCCCCGGTTTTCCCGGTTTTCCCGGTTCTGTGGCCACCCTGAATTCAAAGATGGTATATATTATTTACTGAAACTTGATCTCTAAATTTGTTTTTCAAGATCTGAGATTTGTACTCTGTTTTTAAAGCTTCATAATGATTTAAATAATGTCAAAATTTATGGATTTTCCACCTTTTTCCCAAAGTGGGAAGTTACGAACTTCCTTAAAAACATTTGTCACATCTATTTTTGAGTTGTTCCAAATATTCGTACGCAAAAACAAACCCTCTTATAAAATATGGTCCCTTCTTTGAAAAGCTCTTTATCTTAAACTTACATGGGAGCTCCCCCATCTTTTCCAATTTTGTCCCCCACTGCTTGAAGAAGGTAGGCTGATTTACCCGGCTTGAGTTTACATAAATTTCTAATTGAAAGAAAAAGATTCGCATATTGGAATTTATTGCACATTGTACTTTATGGAAATAGAATTTTGAAAACCGATCAATAGCGTGAATCGGGACAGTTTTTTGAGTATATTCCTAATATTCTGTATTATGAGCACTTCCAGCTCCCGATTATCTTTAGATGGTGTAGTTTTTGGAGTTGAAAAAATAAGCTATAGAAATTTGAAAAAAAAAACGATGAAAAAGATTTTTAATAACCATCCCAAACAGCTTTTTTCACCATCCTCGCCCTTCGAAGCAGTTTGAATATCTATCCTTTTTGCGTCAAAATTATGTTGAAAATGTTTCGCCATATGCCAAACTCGTGGACATGAGACATTACAGCTTACAAGTTATCCCAAACAGCACTTGTCATGGTATGAAAACAATCGATTTTATTCAGTGTAAATTTCTTTTTTTTTAATAAATTCATTAAAGCAAAAAATATAGGTATTTAAAAATATATGTTGCATCACTAAATAAATGTTGAGCGTTTTTTTATTTTCTCTTTGAAAGTCAAATATTCAAAAATGTTGGCAAAAACAAATTTCAAAGTTAACATTTGTCCCGTATATTGGGGCAAGTGTAAATGCAAATCTTATTCTGAGATGCGTCAGTGTCGTTGTGTATTTGGGCCGAAGTAACAATTCCTAGAAGAAACATATTTTTTTTTGTAGCAGAGAAAAGTTGAACGTTTGAATATGCTCCTTGAATGAAAATTGTTTCGGAAAATGAATTCCCTCCCTCTTGGTCAATAAAAATCAATTTATTTCACTGATACCTTCCACACATTTAAATGCCGCTTGATAAAACTTCAGTTAAGCATATTTTTACATGTTCAACAAAATGTTTCCGATCTACCTCTCTAGAAAACATCTTATTCATATTTCTGTTATAAATATGATTAAAAAATAACCTTGTAGGCGAATAGGTTAAAAAATTGTATGTGAATTTTTTACTTTCAGTATTTTTTTCAATTGTCTGCAAAGTGTCATACCATTATTTCATTAGCATCAGAACTAAATTTATATTTTTTAGACAACAAATCACATCTAGGCGTCATTTATTTCTGAATCTGAATCTGAATTCTGAATTCTGAATTCTGAATCTGAATTCTGAATCTGAATCTGAATACTGAATCTAAATTCTGAATCTGAATTCTGAATCTGAATTCTGAATCTGAATACTGAATCAGAATTCTGAATCTGAATTCTGAATCTGAATTCTGAATCTGAATTCTGAATCTGAATTCTGAATCTGAATTCTGAATCTGAATTCTGAATCTGAATTCTGAATCTGAATTCTGAATCTGAATTCTGAATCTGAATTCTGAATCTGAATTCTGAATCTGAATTCTGAATCTGAATTCTGAATCTGAATTCTGAATCTGAATTCTGAATCTGAATTCTGAATCTGAATTCTGTAAATTTATTTTTCGGCATATCGGTGAAAAGTAGTTCTGAAATTGATAAAGATGGATAGAGAAGTGAGGAGAAAATTTACAGATGTTGAAAAGAGCGAAAGAGCATTTTTGCGAGGAAACTTATTAACGTACACCATACTTTACCCTGCAACATTTCATTATTTAGGAGAAGTAGTACCGGGATAGAGGTGGCACTACCTTAACCTATACAATGAAATCTGGTTGGTCCGAAGTCTACATGTGGTGAACACGTATACTCCAGACGTGTGTTTCCACTTGTGGGACGAACCACGCTAGGCCTACTATTGTGTGGTGGTTGCTACAGCTCTATCGGTATCAACCACTGCAAGGTAGTAGGCCCGTGAGGAACAAATTGATGAAATGTGATGAAAAGTTTTTCAAATTAAAATTACCCTTCCGCTCATTTTCAACATCTTTCACCTTATTCTAATCTTCTATCCGTCTATATTTTTTCAATTCTTAAATATTCTTCCTCAAAGAATATAAAATTTCACCGATATAGCCGACAAAATAATTTCATAGAATCTGAATTCTGAATCTGAATTCTGAATCTGAATTCTGAATCTGAATTCTGAATCTGAATTCTGAATCTGAATTCTGAATCTGAATTCTGAATCTGAATTCTGAATCTGAATTCTGAATCTGAATTCTGAATCTGAATTCTGAATCTGAATTCTGAATCTGAATTCTGAATCTGAATTCTGAATCTGAATTCTGAATCTGAATTCTGAATCTGAATTCTGAATCTGAATTCTGAATCTGAATTCTGAATCTGAATTCTGAATCTGAATTCTGAATCTGAATTCTGAATCTGAATTCTGAATCTGAATTCTGAATCTGAATTCTGAATCTGAATTCTGAATCTGAATTCTGAATCTGAATTCTGAATCTGAATTCTGAATCTGAATTCTGAATCTGAATTCTGAATCTGAATTCTGAATCTGAATTCTGAATCTGAATTCTGAATCTGAATTCTGAATCTGAATTCTGAATCTGAATTCTGAATCTGAATTCTGAATCTGAATTCTGAATCTGAATTCTGAATCTGAATTCTGAATCTGAATTCTGAATCTGAATTCTGGATCTGAATTCTGAATCTGAATTCTGAATCTGAATTCTGAATCTGAATTCTGAATCTGAATTCTGAATCTGAATTCTGAATCTGAATCTGAATTTTGAATCAAGGAAGAATTCAGAATTCAGATTCAGAATTGAAATTCAAAATTCAGATTAATATTTCTGAATTCAGAAATCAAACTCCATATCAGAGTTTAAATTTTAAGTTTGAAGTCAGATAAAAAACGGTGACTTCACTCATCTTGGCAATAATTGAAGGATAAATTCCTGAATTTCATAGGTCCATTTATTAATCAAACATGACTTTAGATAAAACGAAAAAAAAAAAAAGTCAGCCAAACTTGCCTCCTATTTATTTAGGGTAAAGAAGGTCTCAAAAAGTATCCAGTTTCAAACTCAAAAGAACTACAGGAAACACTTGAATCGCTCAATCTCAATGTTACTGCTGCTGGAATCCAATTTGCATACACAACAAAACAAACAAATTAATATTGGATCACCACCATCTTACCAGTTTCATCCTTCGATTTCCGTTCCAGGCTTGGCCCTTCGTTTTCCAGCCGGTTCAACCACTAGAGGCTACCAAACCCAAGCTGCTTTCCGCGACAGTTTCCGAAAGTCGAAACAGAACCGAAGTGACGCCGACAAATCAAAATATCAAATCACCTAACTTCTCGCCTCAACCACCATCGTCAGTCAGTCAGACATCTGGCGGCTGTAAAGCTGATAAAGGATCATTTTCAGCTACCAGAGATGAATCGAATCCCACGTTTGCGGAAACTCGATCCATGAGAGTGCTTAGCCAAACGCAACATCACCACCATCATCAGCATCAACAAGAGCATAATCATCTGGTGGGACATCAGCAGTTACATTTCCAGAATCACAATCTTCATATCCACAGCCATATGATGGATGCCGAATCCGATGGTCATCTGGGCAATTATCATCATCAGTTGCAGAATTTGCATCTTGTCAGTACGATGGGAAGCAATTAAATATACTAATAAATGATTAACTTATACTTAAACAATTCATTCGTACTTAGGTTGTTAGTAATCGAAACAACTCAAAACTTTTTTTTTATAAAATAGTATTATGATAAATATAGAAAAAGTGCAATGTGAAGATATCTTTTGGAAAATAAATTACCACCTACTCACTGTTTTACCTTTGGTTGAATATGAATTACTTTCGAAACGTTCAAGAGGAATCTCTATACAGTACAGGTAAAATTTTCAATTCCTTGTATCTTTGGTAACATAAGAAATATCAATTCGGTATATTCGGATGAATTGTAGTATTTTTTACTTTAAATTGATTCATTTCTTGAAAAGAACCAATTTAAAGTAAAATACTTAAGTCAAATTCGAATTCCATCGAAAAAAAAACCGTCGAAACTATGGGTTTTAATATTTTTTCATCATTATTACAGCGTAATTGAGTCCGGTAAAATCGTTTCCTTGGATATTTGAAAATTTCAAGATAAAACTCGTCAGAGAAATTATTTTTCATAACGATAAAGCTGGAACATAAATTTCAATTTAAATTTAAAATTTAAATTCCAATTTAAAATCCAATTTAAAAATTTCTGTTTAAAAACTTTTATTAAAAAACTAGTTAAAAAATTAATCTCTGAAATGGTGAATTATTTTTACACGTTCGACGTTTGAAACATTTTCAATAGTTTTGAAATTTTATTTACAGTCAATCGCAAAATTGATCGTACACCCATTATTAATTCTAAAATTTTGAGTTTTTCGGGGTTTAACAGTAAATAAGTAAAAACAACTTTAATCCATTAAAAAATACCCTCGTTTTACTCTTAATCTGTGAAAAAAAAAAACAAATTATTTACATTTTCACGTCATATTTGAAAAAATAACCAAAAAAACATCATTTCAAACGTAGCAAAATTGATCGTACAGTGCTACTTTTTCTTAAAATTTCATTAAAAATCAATTCATAGAAAGTAACAAATATCAAAAAACAGCTAAATAAGTATTTAGTATGACCGCCTTTGGCATTTAGCACTGCTTGCAAGCGTCGTGGCATCGATTCAACGAGGTTTTTGGTCACACTAGATGGAATGGAAGGTTCTCCCAGATCGCCGTTCACAGTTCTGCCTTGTTCCTAGATTTTTTATTTTTCAGACGATTCTTGTCCTCCCACCAGAGGTGTTCTATCGGGTTCAGATCAGGAGACTGCGGAGGCGTTTTGAGTTGTTTAGGGGTATTATACAGCAACCACTTCCGTACGACAATAGCGGTATGTTTGAGGTCATTATCTTGTTGGAAGTAGTATTCACGAAGTAGACCCAATTTATCCACGAAAGGCTGCAGGTAACGCTTGAGGATGTTCAAATAACCCATCTTGTCCATTGTTGATTCAATGAATTCAATGGTTCCAGGTAAAGAGGCTACCATCAAACGAAACGACATTCATTCTTCTTTGTGTGATTGTCGAACGAAATTTCGTGTCTTGGTACACGAGAGCGATAATTTGATGGTCAAACGATCATAATTCCCGTTAGTTTACGACATCGCCTATTTCTTTCACGCAGCTGAACTTACAGACTCAATAAGCAAATGCAATCTTTTCTATTCACTCCCTCCTGTTGAAAAAAAATTCGCCACTCTGCAACGCCGGGTGATGTTTGGATGTGTTGGTCGAACAATGTGGAATGATTATTTACGCAAGAGGGATGAAAATCAAACGACTAACCACAACAAAGGTCAAAATTTCATTTGACATTTTTTTGCTCTCCGATCAAACGATTGCGCTCTCCATGATTGTCACGAATGATGTGTTGTGGATGTCTCCGAAAAAAATCAAACGATGGTGACCACTTACAAGCCTGTTCCAGCGATATTTTTCACGGTTCCTTCATATTTCCACTTTTTGATGATGTACTGCACTGAAGAGTGGCGTTTCTCGATAGATTCTGCTATTTCCCGCAATGGCCTTCCGCGACAACACATACTTATTATCAACGATCGCGTCGCAATGTCCGTTTCCTTGTGCTTGTTTGCTATTTTGATTACAACTCTTCGAAATTCAGCAAAAAAAAACAAAAACAAACACTGCCCAAGAAGCAGCTGGGTGTTGACATGAAACACTAACAAAAAAACTTCGCTTATCCACATTGGTCTTTTGCATATCTCTCATTTGGGGTTTTTATCAACTTCTCGATTTATAAAAAAAAGCAAAACATGTTTTCCAAAATCGTCGCAATCAGGTCAATAGCTAAATTTGTAAACAATTAATGTGCATCAAAATCATAAATGTTGAACCATTTTTCCACACCAAATAAATGAAAAAAGTTGGTAAACCATGTGTGTACGATAAATTTTGCGATTGACTGTATATATGGAAGTATCTACACATATTAGACACACAGTACAGATCATTCACGGTTCAATGAGGGAGGGGGGGGGGGGGGGGTGTTAACCCTCATTTTGAAGGTGTGTGTGTGTTTTTAGAATGTTGCTCCTATTTTGATTTTGGAATGCACTCTTCAGTTGTTAAAATTCCCTTCAAGGAAGAAGAGCAGCGTATCAAAATTTTGATCGCGCATCGCGAAAATCCGAGCTACTCGCACGCAAAGCTGGCAAAATCGCTAAAAGTTGCCAAATCAACCGTTAAAAATGTAATTAAAGTGTTTGAAGAACGTTTCTCAACAGCCAGGAAGTCTGGATCGGGGGGAAATCGAAAACCAGAAGCCGCTGAGACGACAAAGAGAGTTGCCGGTAGGTTCAAGCGCAACCCTACCCTCTCTCCGAGATGCCGCAAATAAGCTGGGTGTATCGTCTACAACCGTGCATCGAGCCAAAAAACGAGCCGGACTATCGACTTACAAGAAGGTAGTGACTCCAAATCGCGATGATAAACAAAATACAACGGCCAAAGCGCGATCCCGGAGGATGTACACGACGATGCTGACGAAGTTTGACTGCGTGGTAATGGACGACGAAACCTATAGGTAAATCACTTTCTAATAAGAAAAATTCTCGATATTTCATGCTGAAAACATTCACTTTATTGTTTGCCAAATTTGTTTAAAATTAAATCCTTCATGGTCGTCACCATCAGCAGCGCATCAACAGACGGCTCCATCAAAGTTTTTTTTTGCCGCATCTTAATCTTCAACCTTTCGTTTTTTGCCTATCAGCTTGCTGAAAAGTAAACAAATAATGTATTTTGGTTTACTAATATATTCAACGTTCACACCAAAAACATCAAATCGAACTTACCATTCCGGAGATAACAATAACATTTAACATTGAAGGGAAACTATAATAACTATGAACTGGCGATTGCTTCGTACTGTTAGATGATGAAAAAAAACTGATGTGAATGAATGTGTTCATCATTTTTTTCACAATGCCGTTTCTTCTATTTTTCATAAGAACATCGTATGAAAATTGAAAGAATTTCATAAGACTCTTATGAAAAATTAGTTTGGACGCAAAAAAGTGGTTCATAAGATGTATCTTATGAAATTTATAATAAGATTTCCTCTGAGTGTACGTCAAAGCCGACTACAAGCAGCTTCCGGGACAAGAGTTTTTTACGGCAAAAGGAAGGGGAAAGGTAGCAGATAATTTCAAGCACATGAAACTGTCAAAGTTCGCGAAGAAATATCTGGTTTGGCAAGCCATCTGTACCTGTGGCTTGAAAAGCAGCATTTTCGTAGCTTCCGGGACTGTCAACCAAAAATTTACGTGAAAGAGTGTTTGAATAAACGTCTGTTGCCTTTCCTGAAGAAACACGGTTGGTCCGTACTGTTTTGGCCGAATTTGGCATCTTGCCGTTATGGTAAAAAGGCCATGGAGTGGTACGCCGCCAACAACGTGCAGGTGGTTCCCAAGGACAAGAACCCTCCCAACACGCCAGAGCTCCGCCCAATTGAGAAATACTGGGCTATCGTCAAGCGGAACCTAAAGAAGACCAAAAAAACTGCTAAGGAGGAGCAGCAGTTTAAGGCAAACTGGCTTTCTGCGACGAAGAAGGTGGACAAGGTGGCTGTACAAAATCTCATGGCAGGTGTTAAGCGTAAGGCCCGGCAATTCGGATTTGGAAAAGCGGAAGCCTAACTGAATATTTTACCTGAATTTTATACTAATTAAACTTGAAAAAGAAATTAAATTTGATTTACTAGAAACAGCTGTAACTTGCAATTCCCTGGACCGAATTTCACCAAATAACTTTTATTGAGCACTCAGAGGAAATCTTATTATAAATTTCATAAGATACATCTTATGAACCACTTTTTTGCGTCCAAACTAATTTTTCATAAGAGTCTTATGAAATTCTTTCAATTTTCGTACGATGTTCTTATGAAAAATAGAAGAAACGGCATTGTGAAAAAATGATGAACACATTCATTCATAGCATCAGTTTTTTTTTTCATCATCTAACAGTACAAAGCAATTGCCAGTTCATAGTTATTACAGTTTTCCTTCAATGTTAAATGTTATTGTTATCTCCGGAATGGTAAGTTTGATTTGATGTTTTTGGTGTGAACGTTGAATAGATTAGTAATCTAAAATACATTATTTGTTTACTTTTCAGCGAGCTGAAAAAACGAAAGGTCGAAGATTAAGATGCGGCAAAAAAAAACTTTGATGGAGCCGTCTGTTGATGTACTGCTGATGGTGACCATGGAGGATTTAATTTTAAACAAATTTGGCAAACAATAAAGTGAATGTTTTCAGCATGAAATATCGAGATTTTTTCTTATTAGAAAGTGATTTACTGTTTCCATAAGAATCTCTTATGAAAAGCAACAACCTCTCATTGAAGTAGGCGTTCATCTTCAGAATTCATTCGCGTCATAAGACAATCTTATGAATTTCATTAATTTTTCTTATGGCGCCACTTCATAAGAGAATCTTATGGCATACATAATAGTATTTTTCTGAGTGAGGTACTTACTGAAGACCTTTAAATCGTAGGTCAGGATACTATACCTACAAAGTTGAATTCGAATTTGCTGATCGTATACACTGCCGGCCATAAGTTTGGGATCACCCCCTCAAAAACAATCAAATTTGTTCGGCCATATCTCAGTTATCGCATTTCTTTTGATCGGCTTATAGTTGGAAATTTTGAAAAAATTTACACTCTAATTTTAAACCCGATGAGCTCAGGGTGGGATGGACAAAATTTCAAAATTCTAGTTGCATTCGAATTTTTTTTAAATAAATATCAAAACACATATGTCACATTTTGTTCAAAAAATTTGCAAAGTGCTAGTTAAAATAACTACTTCAGGTATCGATCAAAAGTTTGGGCTAAGGGGTGCTCAGTATGGTGTTTCGGCAAAAGGTTTGGGATCATGCGAAACATGCAATTTTATTTCGTGCGTATCTCTGTCATCAAACAATGTATCGCTATCTGATTATGCGCGGTCTTACGGGGGACCCCCAAGCGGCAAAAAACTCTACCAAAATGCATGAAAACGCTCGAAAAGCTAGAAATTTTCCTAGTGGAATTTTCAAAACAGGCCTAGGTGGAAGAAAAGTCGGTCCTCCAAACTCAAACACATGTAACTAGCAAATCCTAGGGCAAATTTCACTTTTGTTGAGTTATTAAGAGTTTTGAGTTTAAATTTGTTGATTATTTATCTACTGTACACTTCAGAAATTTGAGCTATACGTAATGAAATATAGAGGAAACATTTTTTGAAAAATGTTCACTAATTTGCCCTCCTACGCCTTAATTTACACCAGCAAATGGTTTTGAATTTTTTATCTTCAACCTCTGAAGTTCCAAATTGTTCATTTTTTTTAATTAAAGAAAGAAAACTGATTTGAAAAAAAAAACAATTGAATAAGGTTGTAAGACTGAAAAAGTTTAATGTTTTTTTTTGTCGTTGATGGCATACATAAAATTCTATTTTTGATTTTTTTTTTTTCAAAATAAAAAAACAACAACAGACATGTATTGAAAAAGCAACAATATTGTTTTCTCAATTTTATATCCTTTGGTGTTGTATATCATTCATGTTTAAAAGGATTGAAAGAGAAATAGAATCAAAATTTTCTGGAAATGGTTTCTTAAATACTTTCAAACCTCTCCGAATCCACAAACGGGGAAGGGGGGAGGGGGGCTCCCATACAAAATTAACAAACAATTGACAAAATTTTTACAATCCTTGAAGTATTTTTGTAAATAATTAATATACGGAAGCGTTTTGGTATAATTAGATAATTTATTTCATTGACTAATATTTTTTTACAAAATTTGATGATATATTGTATTGATAGACGATTCCCATGTCAATGCAAGGACTCTCATAATAAATAAATATTAAAAACATATTATTAAGTAACAAATCCAATGTCTTAATGTTTCCATAAAGTTGGGAACACTTCTTGATTATGTACAAATTTGCCATTCGCCTTCTAAAAGATTTTTAACTCTTGAACTCTTAAAAACTGTTCTGGTTAGTCACCAAATTAAATGAAACAAAGACACAAATTCTTCAAAATTTTACTTATATTTAAAATTATTTTCATAACCTATTTATGCATCTATCATATTTATAATTGAATCAATTATACTATTATAGTTGAATCTATCATATTTATAATAAAATCATATATCCAATCATATAATTATAGTTGAATCTACTATAATTATTGTTGTATGTATGACATCAATCGTACATTATAGTTGAGTCTATCATATTTATAGTTGAATGCACAAAAACAATCATACAACCAGGCTTACTGATATTCGCTTCGTTTGCCTCAAAATTTTCTCCATACTTTTTCTGAAGTACATATTTATACAGAGCGGTATCTATGTTTTTTTCAATGGACTCAGGCCATTCGCATGATCCTCATTTACATTTATTCGTGGAGAAACTATTCAAACAGGTACAACTAAATGATGCCCAAGCGGGTTTTAAATTAAAAATAAACTATCGTATGCGTTTCATTTCAAACTCTTAGTTTTTTTTGGTCTTTAATTGCCTTCAAATGTGCTTGCAATTTAAAAACAAATTTTTATGGAGCAATTCTTTCAGAATGCACATCCATTCGGACGTGAAAATGAACATGGAATTTATATTCACCCACCACTGTTGTTCGTTTTACGTTTTCCACGTTTGCTCAGTGTGTTTACACTTCGAGCGGAATGTCAGTGAACGCGGAAAAAATATTTCGCAGTGAAAATTCAGGGAATTTAAATGAAACCAATTTTAAAGGGTTTTGAACAAGGAAATCAGTTCAAAAATAATCTTCCAACCATTCCACAACTATTCTACCTAGTTTCACAGCCATGAAATGCAGCAAAGGTGAGTTTTTGAAAAATATACACGGAAAATAACAAAAAGGTAAAATTTACCTTTTTGCGAGGTGAATTTTTTCCACCCCTCTTTCGAGGTAAATTTTACCTTTTTTTCATTCACCTAGCAAAAAGGTAAATATTACCTTTTTTCAATTCACCTGGCAAAAAGGTAAATTTTACCATTTTCACATTCACCTAGCAAAAAAGTAAATAATACCGTTTTCCCTTTCACTGATTTAAAAAGTAAATGCTATTTTGTTTGGTTGGTTTCTTAAATAAAAATGAAAACAAAATTCATTCAAATATTTATATTTATTTGAAATAAATAGGGACTATTCGTTATATTTATTTTTGTAATGTACATATCACCGTATTTAAAAAAAATCCTTTAAATCCTTTAAATAAAGTAAATCCTTTTTCGCCAGGCTCGTGACAATTCAGCTTCACGTTTCTCCGCCCCATAATGGCGATTAATCCAGTCAGATCCGGCTTTTCCGGAAAGATATCTGGAGGATGAAGTGAAATATACCTCGAAGCTGGGCCGATCTGAAACAAAAGCATACACTCAGAAAAATACTATTATGTATGCCATAAGATTCTCTTATGAAGTGGCGCCATAAGAAAAATTAATGAAATTCATAAGATTGTCTTATGACGCGAATGAATTCTGAAGATGAACGCCTACTTCAATGAGAGGTTGTTGCTTTTCATAAGAGATTCTTATGGAAACAGTAAATCACTTTCTAATTAGAAAAATTCTCGATATTTCATGCTGAAAACATTCACTTTATTGTTTGCCAAATTTGTTTAAAATTAAATCCTCCATGGTCACCATCAGCAGTGCATCAACAGACGACTCCATCAAAGTTTTTTCTTGCCGCATCTTAATCTTCGACCTTTCGTTTTTTGCCGATCAGCTTGCTGAAAAGTAAACAAATAATGTATTTTAGTTTACTAATGTATTCAACGTTCACACCAAAAACATCGAATCGAACTTACCATTCCGGAGATAACAATAACATTGAACATTGAAGGAAAACTATAATAACTTTGAACTGGCGATTGCTTCGTACTGTTAGATGATGAAAAAAAACTGATGCTATGAATGAATGTGTTCATCATTTTTTCACAATGCCGTTGCTTCTATTTTTCATAAGAACATCGTACGAAAATTGAAAGAATTTCATAAGACTCTTATGGAAAATTAGTTTGGACGCAAAAAAGTGGTTCATAAGATGTATCTTATGAAATTTATAATAAGATTTCCTCTGAGTGTAGTATTATGACGAGAACCAGCACAACTAAATGATATCTAAGAAAAAACTTACCATTCTGTTCCGATTTTCTCATATTGGCACGAAACATAACTTCCCTTCTGAACGGCAAAACAGCTTAACCTCAATTAACGGATTCGGCGAATAGTTACTTTTGTTCGAGATGAATTATTGTACAGTTTTGTTTAGCTCAATCCAGGTCAATTTCACCTCGCTACGAGGTAAGTTTTACCTTATTTGGATTTACCTTTTTTTCTAGGTGAATTATACTTTTTTATTGAGCTCAATTCAGGTGAACTTCACCTCGCTACGAGGTAAGATTTACCTTTTTTGGATTCACCTTTTTTCTCGGTGAATTGTACCTTTTTTCCAACCTCGATTCAGGTAAATTTTACCTCGCTGTGAGGTGAGTTTCACCTCGAAGAGGTAGAAGTTACATTTTTGGCTTTCACGAGCGTTCACCTTTGCTAACTCGGTAAATTTTACCTTTTTATTATTTTCCGTGTAAGTATTTCTAGAGTTTGTTTTGATTAGGTCGTATGAGCCACCTTATCTGTTTCGAGAAATTCGCTGACGAAGTTTTCAAACACATTTTTAATTCTAGTATTTTAAATATAATCAAATATTGTTTAAAATTTCGGAATACGCAGCCGAAATGCATTAAGAATATGGAAGTGCATTGGATATAGCCATCAGTTTAACTATTTTCACTGAAAATGTTCTTACGACCTTTCACATCTTTTACTTGGCGCTAACGTTGTTTTGTAATCTCATAATTTTTAACATTAAAAAAGATTGTATTTACCTTAAACTCCAATAATTCCCTTCGAAATTGCATGTAGTACTGAAGTAAAACGCAATTGGAACCTGGGGTGATATGTAGAGGAACCTATTCAATTTTGCTTGAAATCGGTGCTGCTGCGGACTATATATTAGTAATGTTTTGACTAGACTGGACTTTGCTGGCAACTTGTAGTTACTTCAATGACCCTTCTTTCGAGGTAAATTTTACCTTTTTTCATTCACCTAGCGAAAGGGTAAATTCTACCTTTTTTTTATTTCACCTAGCAAAACGGCTCGTGAAAGCCAAAAAGGTAACTTCTACCTCTTCGAGGTGAAACTCACCTCACAGTGCGGTAAAATTTACCTGAATCGAGGTTGGGGGGGGAGGGGTATAAGAGTTTGTTACGATTAGTGGAACTAGGATAGAAAATCTAAGACGAATGTGTTACTTAGGGGGGTGGGGGGTGGTTCAGAATGACCGAAAATTACGTTACGTAATATTTGAACGGCCCCCTAGAAAAAAGGTTAATCAAAAAAGGTAAAACTTACCTCGTAGCGAGGTGAAGTTGACTTGGATTGAGCTAAACAAAACGGTACAGTTCATCTTGAAAAAAGGTAACAATTTGCCGAACCCGTTTATTGAGGTTAAGCTGTTTTGTCATTCAGGAACAAGTTTTGCTTTGTGCCCAATATGTGAAAATCGGAACAGAACGGTAAATGTTTTCTTAGATTTCTTTAATAGAGCTGGTTCTCGTCATAATACTTTGCTTTTGTTACAGATTGGCCGACATTCCGGAACATCACACAGATCATTCCGGAAGAGCGGGACGTGAAGGATTGCAAGAGGATTCAGCGGCCAACGTTCTTCGGAAGAACTCAAAGAAGGTGACCGTGAGGAAGCAACAATAATTTTCTGCATTCCAACATTAATTATAAAGGTAAAAGTCCCTATTATCTTTAATAAATACCAATTCTTGAACGAATTCTGTTTTATTTTTATGGAAGAAACCAACCAAACCCAGTTAACATTTACCTTTTAAATCAGAGGGTGGGGTAACGGTATTATTTACTATTTTGCTAGGTGAATGCAAAAAAGGTAAAATTCACCTTTTTGCTAGGTGAATTGAAAAAAGGTAAAACTTACCTTTTTGCTAGGTGAATGAAAAAAAGTTAAAATTTACCGAGAAAGCTGGGTGAAAAAAAATCACCTCGCAAAAAGGTAAATTTTACCTTTTTTTTATTTTCCGTGTAGAAGTTACCTTTCCCCAATTAATGCGGATCATTGTTGAACGAGAAATTTCGCGCGTAGGGTTGCGTTAGGAGTCAAAAACTGAGGTCTAAAATCTCAACGTGCATAAGTCAAATCAGCTGATTGCACCGGTTGCACACATACAAATGCAATCGTGAGTATACCATATACAAAAAACAAATCACGGAAAATAATAAAAAGGTAAAATTTACCGAGTTAGCAAAGGTGAACGCTCGTGAAAGCCAAAAAGGTAACTTCTACCTCTTCGAGGTGAAACTCACCTCACAGTGAGGTAAAACTTACCTGAATCGAGGTTGGAAAAAAGGTACAATTCACCGAGAAAAAAGGTGAATCCAAAAAAGGTAAATCTTACCTCGTAGCGAGGTGAATTGAGCTCGAAAAAAAGTATAATTCAGCTAGAAAAAAAGGTAAATCCAAATAAGGTAAAACTTACCTCGTAGCGAGGTGTAATTGACCTGGATTGAGCTAAACAAAACGGTACAATTCTTCTTAAAAAAAAGTAACTATTCGCCGAACCCGTTCATTGAGGTTAAGCTGTTTTGTCATTCTAGGAACAAGTTTTGCTTTGTGCCTAATATGTGAAAATCGGAATAGAATGGTAAGTGTTCTTAAATATCATTTAGTTGTGCTGGTTCTCGTCATAATACTATTGATTTTGTTTCAGATCGGCCCATAGAGCTTTGAGGTGTATTCCACGTCATCCTCCAGCCGGAAAAGCCGAACCTGACCGGATTAGTCGAACGGAGGAGGCCATGAATGAACGCAACGCAGGTGGATTCAGCGGTCATAGCGGCTCAGAAGAACGCGAAGCCGAATTACCAGTCTCTATTTATCTCCAATAAATATCATATTTGAAAGAATTTTGTATTTTTTTAATTCTTATTGAAGAAAACAATCAAACCAACCAGCATTTACCTTTTAAATCAGTAAATGGGAAAACGGTATTATTTATTATTTTGCTAGGTGAATGCGAAAAAGGTAAAATTTACCTTTTTGCTAGATAAATTGAAAAAAGGTAAAATTTACCTTTTTGTTAGGTGAATGAAAAAAAGGTAAAATTTACCTCGAAAGAGGGTTGGAAAAAATTCACCTCGCAAAAAGGTAAATTTTACCTTTTTTTTATTTTCCGTGTACATTCTAGCGTAAAATTTCACAAGCAGATGGCGCACCTTTTGTAACCGTCACCGAAGCGTCACGTTTGTCAATAATAAAAACATGTGCGCCGCCAAAGTCTGTAAAAAATTGCTGCCGGGTTCACATGCTGCTTAGCATCGACGTTTTCAATTATTTGGAAACTATAGCGTCTTTTTAAGCTATTTATCTCGAAAGTAAAGTTTGCAATCATCCAACCAAAATGTCATCCCAAGATGAAGAGCGAATGGAGGTGGCCGAGGACCAGAACATCGAAGATGCAGTGATAGCCGGTGCTAGCGATGACGACGAAGATCAGGAAGATGATGCCATGGAGAATAACGAAGATGATAAAGATCAGGTATACCTACCCGGTCGGAAGCTGAACAACGACGAGGAGCTGGTGTGTGATGAATCTGCTTACGTGATGCTACACCAAGCACATACCGGAGCTCCGTGTTTGAGTTTCGATATCATACAGGATCCGCTGGGAGAAGATCGAGAAACGTTTCCATTGACTGCCTTTCTGGTAGCCGGCACCCAAGCAGCCCGGACCCATGTCAATAGCGTAATTGTAATGAAAATGTCCAATCTTCACAGAACCTCTAAGGAGCGAGATGAGGACGAAGAATCGGACTCTGATGAAGAATATGCAGATGATGAGGACGAAAAGCCACAGATGAACTGTGCATTGATCAAACATGCTGGATGCGTCAATAGGATTCGGGCTACAACGTTCAATAATACGCATTACGTGGCCAGTTGGAGTGAAATGGGTCGTGTACATATTTATAACATAAGCGATCAATTGGCGGCTGTAGATGATGAACATGCTTGTAAAACGTACGAAAAGAACAAGGTCGGAGATGACGTTAAACCAGATTTTACCTTTTCTGGCCATCAGAAGGAAGGATTTGCCCTCGATTGGTGCACTACAACGCGCGGCATGTTAGCTACTGGAGATTGCCGCCGAGATATACACATTTGGAAACCGAATGACAAAGGCGCTTGGACCGTCGACCAACGGCCACTGGTTGGGCACACGGATTCTGTTGAGGATATCCAGTGGAGTCCAAACGAGCCAAATGTGTTGGCCAGCTGCTCCGTGGACAAATCCATTAGGATCTGGGATGTAAGAGCGCCCCCCTCGAAGGCTTGCATGCTTACAGCTGAAAATTCTCACGAAAGTGACGTCAATGTTATCAGTTGGAATAGAAATGAACCATTGCTAGCAAGTGGTAATTACATATCAATCGTGCAACGAAAACATTTTTCAACATTCCTTATACAAAATTTCAGGTGGCGATGATGGTGTTCTTAACATTTGGGACCTTCGTCATTTTCAATCCAAGTCGGTAGTTGCAACGTTCAAACACCACACGAATCACATAACAACGGTCGAGTGGCATCCGAAGGAATCAACGATACTGGCCTCGGGTGGTGACGACGATCAAATTGCCATGTGGGATCTCTCGGTAGAGCGTGACGACGATACCGAACGGAACGATCCACAGCTCAAAGATTTGCCGCCACAACTGCTATTCATTCACCAGGGTCAGAACGAAATCAAGGAATTACACTGGCACCCGCAGCTGAAAGGAGTTATACTGTCCACGGCCCACAGTGGATTTAATGTTTTCAGAACCATCAGTGTTTAAACACGGCTTTCTTTTTTGTCACTTCAGATATTTACCATTTTATCGGTACAGCTTGTATATCGTTTATATTATTTTCAAAAATAAAAGTTTCAAATATCACTTACCTAGAGACAGAACTTCAATCCTCTTTACTTTCATTTGATTCTTCGATCTGCTCGATCATGGAAAGATTGACCAGATGTCGCATTGTTGGTCTACCATGGGGACAATTCTAAAAAAAAAATATTCTAGTTGATCTATCTCACATTGAACACAAATACGTGCACCCACCCAAGGTTGCTCGATTTCACCCATATGGCTCACCAACTTTCGCATTTCGCCGATGGAAAGTGCTTTTCCGATCATGACCGATTTTCGACAAGCTCGGGAGGCAAACATTGCTCGCACCCTCGATGGGCGACACACTGTATTCGGGGCATCCTGCAGCATAAAAATTAGCTCATCGATGTCTTCCTTCCCGAACTCCCAGTTCTTGCTGAATGGTTTAGCTAGAAGTTTGACTTTCCTGGTTGGCTCGGCCGAACCGTCCAGCTCAAACTTGAACCCGTTCATTTCGAAAATTTCCAGATTGTCCATAAGAATCATTTCGTTTACCGCCGTCAGTTCAAGCTGTTGGGGTACAACTAGTTTTTGATTTTGTAGAATAGTCGTCCGCTGAAGATCTTCAAAATTGTACTTTTCATCCGTTGCATGCTGATCGATAATGAACAGGTCCAGATCTAGCCTCGCAATGATGAACCCCAAATTGAACTGACCAATTATTTCCATCTGAGCAAATTTATCCTTGGATATTTCCATTTGAAGCTCGTCTTCGGCCGATCGATTGCTGGCGGGATTGATTTTGCTTTTAAACTTCAGTCGACTCAAGCTGCATTTACGTGACTCTTCTTCCCGCTCAGCGATCTCTTTTTCTTGTTCAATCAGTTTCGCCAAAGATGGTAGATCGATTTGAACGCTCCTATTACCATATAACGATTCATCTGAATGGTGACTGGCATCTTCTACTGTAATGCTTTCTAGTATGGTTTGCTTCTGAGGGCTATTCGATTCAGATTCCTTTTCTTTGTTGGGTGATAAAATATTTTCAAATTTCAAAACCGGACCCACAACAGGAATTTTATTAATACATCTTGTTACACTTAATTTTTTGCAAAAATCTGAAAACGAAAGAAAGCGGTGAATTAAAACGCAAATATCCAGTGTTAAATTTACAAGAATTATCTAATCATAGATAATCATATGAAACCAAATTTAATTTATGTTTTTCTTATACTTATATAATAAATCCCGTAAAGCGTACATTTCTCAATTATATATAGAAATACTACCAACTGATTTTGAAAATTAATTCTTGATAATGGTAGTGCATATATATTCTGAAAGCTTTTCAATATGCAACCTACCTTTTTCATAGCACCTCCCGATATCAGCTTCTTGAGGTTCTGCAACTGCAACCTTACGTTGCGCATCATTAGAATCATCTACATGATCCGCAATGTTATCACTCTCGCTTCCACCAACCAACGTTGTACGACAAGCTATCTTAGGAAGCGACTTGAGCTCATCATCATCATTATCATCGTGGGAGCCCGCCCGTGATATTTGGGAGACCCGATTCGATCCAACATCAAGAAAGCTACTTATTTTTGGCAATTCCTCTCGTTTTCGTTTTAATGTAGTCGGTTTCCGCGGTGAGTTGTCTGCGGCCTTTTCGGAGGCTTTCCATTGATTGAAGGTAGTCGAAAGATTGGGGGTGTCGGGCGTCGTTAAGCTCTTATCCTGTTCTTTATCCGTGTCATCAGCGTTATCCGATGCGAAAGAAATATTCAACAAACGAGTAGTTGTGCTCAAGTCTAGATTCTGCATTTTATAGGTAGATGGAATGTTACCATATGTCTTCAGTAACGATTTTTTCAATGCTAACAGTAGAATTTTTTCATTGTTCACCAAAATTTGTCGTTTATCTGGTGTAAGATTAACATCTACTTCAGAACGTTGCATTTTGAGGTTGAGATAAACGAACGGATTTTGGCTAGGGTTATATTTATGATAGGTTTCATTAACCATCTTGATTATCTGTTTTGGCTCGCATGGTCTCGAATTTACGTAAAAGAATTGGCGATCCTTGGAGCTACGACCTGACCCATGTGCACAACTCGAAATGTAACCGTCAATAGTGTATCTAGAAAGATTGAGATTATCCATTTCTTCCTGAGTTAACGAAATGCTATCATCGAAATCGCTTTCATTCAAATCAATGATTTTCCCATTTCTCCCAATCGCTGGCTTTAGAGGTACTAGTTCTAAGGTTTGTTTTGACCCAAACACCGTTGAAATGTTATCTATTACTGTTCCCGTTCCCTGCGTGCTCATGATAATCGTTTTGCCACTTTTTTTGCTATGGTTGGTGCAAATTACTCTGACGCCGACGGAAACTAAACAATATGCCTGTAGAATCTGGCACATTTTTATAAATTCTCTTTTGATATTTTTCTGAAATTCTTTTCTGCGGACAGGTAAAGTCGAAAACAAATTAGTCAACGATACCGTTGTTCCAGTTGACCTCGCACAGGGACTTTTCCTTGTGATTTCACCGTTATGGTTGAGTTCTAATTTTGTGCCATGAGAGGCTGTCTCATGCTTAGTTACAATGACCATATCCGACAAGGCGCACAGCGAACTCAGAGCTTCCCCTCGAAATCCAAAGGTTTCGATACTCGCCAAATCGGAAAATTCTCGCAACTTCGAAGTGTGGTACTTGGCTGTTAGTCCGATGAAATTTCGTTCCTCGACGCCACTGCCATTGTCACATACCTCTACTAGATCAGCACCGTGTTCCTTGAGCTTTACTTCCACAACCGTGGCTCCGGCATCAATCGCATTTTCAATCAATTCTTTAACGGCAATCGCCAAACTAAGCACTACCTGACCGGAGCAAATCTTGTGCACAGTTTCCTTATCGATAGCATTGATCTTCCGGGATGCTTCGCTGGTCGGAGTTGGTTCAATAACGTCTTCGATTTCGATCATGTTTTCAAATGTTTTCGACTGATGTGCCCGTGTTCCAAAACATGTTTGGGAAAATTTATAATACACCGAAAAAACTTTTCACATGAACGCTACGTGAAAATGTACATGGATTTTTGCCACCAAGAGCAAAGCCTGATAGGATTTGATACCCCGAATAGACCAAGACCATGGTTCTACATTGTAATAACAATGGTTTTCGTCTTAACAATGAAAAACAATGTAAAATCTCAATCCCTTCAAAAAGTAAAATTTGTGTTATATTGTGAAATTACCGTAAATATGGCGATAACCATGAAATATATGGTTAATACATAATATTTCACTGTATGTATTACCTAGATAGCTGGGACTTTAAGATGAGCGTGTACGATTTGTTAACAATTTTCACTTTTTTTGTACGTGTTTGGTGTTGGATAAAATGTCCTGCAAAATTTATCCGAAGAGCATTTTCAATGATGGTAAGTACGAATGATGATTAAATTTAAGTTGCTTGAATCTTATGAAAGGTTTTTTTTCCAGGAAAATACGATAAGATTGTGGCAGATCCCCGAGGAATCCCGCTGGAGGCAGATCCGGATGTCAGCGGAAAAAAGTGAGTTTTAATGGAATTAAAAACATTATGTTCAGTGAAAAATAAATTTGTACAAGTTGTGTATTTGGCTGAATGATTTTTTAAGATCATTTTAATAAATAATATAAATGAATTAATTTGTTTTCCATCTATAACCTAACAATGATGACATTATCAAAAACGGTTCCAATCGCTCGACCCGTTCGGATGCGTTTCCACACCGCAGTGTCGAAGTTTGGTTTTACCAAGTCGGAGTGCTATCGCGAAAGTGCAGTTTTGTTCGCCCGGAGTGATTTTCCTGCTCGGTCGTCAATTGCCGAGACTCGAGTGCAACAATAATTGGCAAAAATTGGCCATCACCAAATTGCTTCGCAACTGCAAGTTTTTGCCATCTCCATATACGGCAATAACCATCATCAGATAGCGTTCACCCAAGAATCCGGATTTTTCTACCGTCGGAGTGAAGACTTGGAGAGTTCAAGTTTGATTACGGGACCGAGTTGCAGAGCTGCAGGTCGATTCGTCGTTTGGTTGATCGTGCTCCCCGATTGAAGACGCCATCTTTTTCCAACGGAGGACCACGTGTTCGAGACAATCAACGGACACTCAGAAAAAAAGTTTGAAGCAAAGTTACAAAAAACAATTGTGAGTTTTTTTTTATTCTTTTTCCCTTTACTTATTCTATCTTCATTTCCCTTTTTATTATTTCGATAATTGATTGCTTCGTTCATATTTCTAACACGGAAGGCATTCGTGTCCCCGTGCAGAAATATGAACGAAGGCGGGGGGTTAAACCCCTCAACTGATAATGATGAGAATATGACCTACGAGAATGAGGAGCATCTGGAGGATCCAGATGCTGCTGGTCCCTCAAATGCTCACATTTCTCAGACGGACAGTAATTCCTCATCATCAGTTGAGAGTAGAACAACCCGGCTCCGAAAATATGCGGAAGGTTCATCTTCTTCTGGATCTTGGGTGGTTTTTTTTTTTTTTTTTTTTTAAATTTTTTTATTGGCTTTACCTCTATAACATAACCGGCCAAGTGTTAGTTACTCTTCTACTTACATGTCTATTTTACATTCAATTACAAAATTAGCTATCGTTTTATATAATTCAATGTCTTTCTTTTTTAGTATCAAATGAATATCGGGTGGAATTCCTTTTTTCATTAAAATTCGCCAAATAGGTCTACGAAGATTTTCAAATCTGCTGCATGCGAAGATAATGTGATCAGGATCTGCGATGGATTCGCCACAACTGCACGTCGCGTCCAATAGGATACCATTTCTAGTCAGATGAGCAGGGAGCCGTGAATGATTTGATATTAATTTGGAAAGGATTACAATTTGTCTGCGGTTGAGATCCAAGCTACTAAACCATGGTTGGAGCGAAACGTTAGAGATGATGCTGTGACAGAAACGTCCTTTAGTTCCTGCATTCCACTTTGCTTGCCATTTGTGCACTGTTGTACGCCGAATCGGAAACTGGATCTTGGGTGGTTTTTATCCGGCCCAAAAAGAACGGCAAGCCTCTCAATGTGGTACAGATCACCAAAGATCTGGCGAGGTGGACCTCTGTAACCAGTGTTACAAAATTGCGTGCAAACAAGCTGCGCGTTGTTGTGGGTAACTCGAAAGCTGCTAATGAGATTGTAGCCAGCAATTTTCTGAATTTAGAATATCACGTTTACATCCCGTCTCGAGACGTAGAGATTGAGGGCGTGATCACAGAAATGAGTCTGGATGCGAAATACGTTAAATCCAACGGCGTTGGTAAGTTCAAGAGCCTCGATTCGACTTCTGTCGAAATCGTGGATTGCCGTCAACTCAACACTGCCAACGTCGTAAATGGAGTTACAAAGTATTCGCCTTCAGCTTCATTTCGTGTGACCTTCGCGGGTACCGCCCTCCCTCACTACGTCTTGATTGACGGAGTTTTAAGGCTTCCCGTGCGACTCTTCGTGCCTCGACCCATGCATTGTCAAAATTGCATCAAGTTGGGGCACACAGCGTCGCACTGTTCCAATAAGCCACGCTGTCCCCAATGCGGGGAGAATCATGGGGCTGGAGCATGCTCAGCAATAGAGCAGAAATGTGTCTATTGCGGGGGCTCACCCCATGAAATCTCTTCGTGCGAGGCATTCAAGAGTTGCTGGGATAAACAGAAGCGCTCTTTAAAAGAACGATCGAGACGTTCTTATGCCTCTATCTTAAAGAGCGCTTCTCCACTGGCCCAACCTCATTCGAGTAACATCTTTTCTGTGTTGCCAGTTGACAACGAAGAGGCGACTGACGAGGAGAACCCTTTTGTTTTCGTTGCGAACTCCCGGAAACGTGCTAAAACAACTCCCAAGACACCCAAAATACCCAAGAAAATCCCTACAATGAGCCCTCCAATCAGTGACCCTAAAAAGCCGAATGCTGCAGAACAACAAAAACAAAATCCTCCTGGATTCCGCACGATATTTTCACCACAAAATAATCCAACTCCAGCAGGGACCTCAAAGGCCCCTTTGAAGAATGCAGTTTTTTCAGAATCAACTTCCCAGCCAGGATTGTTTAAGTTGACTGACATTCTAAATGGAATGTTTTCGTTTTTCAACGTTTCTGAATCCATCAGAAGCATTGTAACAACAATGCTTCCTGTATTAAAGACATTTTTGAAGCAATTGATGCAAACTTGGCCCCTCATTTCAGTGTTTATCTCTCTCGATGGCTAATTTACGCCGAGAGGTCGGAGATATCACTGTGTTACAGTGGAATTGTCGTAGTATTATCCCTAAACTGGATCCGTTCAAATTTCTTCTTCATGAAACTAGTTGCGATATTTTTGCCCTTTCTGAAACATGGCTTTCTTCTGAATCAAACATCTCCTTCCACGATTTTAACATTATCCGTCTGGATCGCAACGATTCTTATGGAGGGGTGCTTTTGGGGATCAATAAGCGCCACTCCTTCTATAGAATCCACCTCCCTTTATCAGGAGGAATTGAAGCTGTTGCATGTCATACAACTATAAGAGGTAAGGACTTATGCGTTGTCAGTTTGTACTGGCCTCATAGAGTTGCAGTGGATCGAAATCACCTAGAGGACCTGTGCTCAGTGCTTCCTGAGCCAAGGTTGATCCTGGGTGACTTCAATTCACATGGAACTGTCTGGGGAGAACAAACTGACGATTGTCGTTCTACTCTTATTTATGACATTTGTGACAGTTTCAATTTAACAATTTTGAACACGGGTGAAAAAACACGGGTTCCTAAACCTCCTGCAAGACCAAGTGCAATTGACCTCTCACTCTGCTCAAACTCACTATCATTGGATTGCAAGTGGAAGGTAATCCCTGATCCCAATGGTAGTGATCACTTGCCAATCAAAATTACAATCACCAATGGGGCCAGCACTTCAAATTCAACAAATATGGCATATGACCTTACAAGACACATCGACTGGAAAAAGTACTCGGACGAAATAACAGATGCCATTGATTCTATGAATGTTTTACCTCCTTTGGAAGAGTATCACTTCCTTTCACGTTTGATCCATGAAAGTGCACTTTGCGCCCAAACAAAACCCATCCCAGTTTCACCTGTTCTTCGAAGGCCCCCAAATCCATGGTGGGACCAGCAGTGTTCCAAGCTTTATAAGGACAAATCAAAAGCATTCAAAGATTTTCGAAAACATGGAACCCTCGTCCTTTTTGAATCATACGTTTCCCTTGAAAATCAGTTCAAAAAATTGATCAAAGGGAAAAAAAAGGCGTATTGGAGAAATTTTGTGGGTGGTTTATCAAGGGAAACATCCTTGAGTACCTTATGGAAAGTTGCACGAAGCATGCGTAATCGATCATCTACAAATGAAAGTGAAGAATATACACATAGATGGATATCCAACTTCGCACGGAAAGTCTGTCCAGATTCTACACCTGTGCAAAAAATAATCCGGAACGTGCCTTCTGATAGGTGTGGTCTGGATTCCAGCTTTTCGATGGTCGAATTTTCACTTGCGCTCCTCTCTTGTAACAATTCAGCTCCGGGAATTGATCAAATCAAATTTAACTTGTTGAAAAACCTTCCGGACGCAGCAAAATTTCGCTTGTTAAATTTATTTAATCAATTCTTGGAGAACAACATTGTTCCCCAAGAGTGGAGACAAGTGAAAGTTATCGCTATCCAAAAGCCCGGAAAACCAGCATCCGATGCGAATTCGTACCGTCCTATAGCGATGTTGTCTTGTATACGCAAGTTGATGGAGAAAATGATTTTGTTTCGTTTGGATAAATGGGTAGAAGCAAATGGCCTCCTTTCAGATACTCAATTTGGGTTTCGAAGGGGCAAAGGGACAAACGATTGTCTTGCTTTGCTGTCTTCAGAGATACAAATGGCGTACGCAAAACGTGAGCAAATGGCTTCAGTGTTTCTAGACATAAAGGGAGCTTTTGATGCAGTGTCGATAGAGGTTTTGTCAGACAAGTTGCACTCCCGGGGTCTTCCTCCTCTATTGAACAACATCTTATACAGCTTGCTTTGTGAGAAACCTCTGAACTTTGCTCACGGAGATATTGCAATTAGAAGAACCTCCTACATGGGTCTCCCGCAGGGTTCATGTTTAAGCCCACTTTTGTACAACTTTTACGTAAGTGACATCGACAGTTGTCTCTCTGAAGGCTGCACTTTAAGACAACTTGCAGATGATGGCGTAGTATCTGTAACAGGTAATACTGAGTCACATCTGCACAGACCTTTACAAGATACTTTAAACAGATTGTCATCCTGGGCTTTGGGGATTGGAATCGAGTTCTCTCCAGAGAAAACGGAGTTGGTGGTTTTCTCTAAAAAGCATAGACCAGCTCAACCACAGCTCCAACTTCTTGGCAGGACGATCACTCAATCGAGGTGTTTTAAGTATCTTGGGGTTTGGTTTGATTCCAAATGTACCTGGAGAGCACACATTGAGTATCTGAAAGGAAAATGCCAACAGAGAATCAATTTTCTCCGATCAATCACTGGCACCTGGTGGGGAGCCCATCCAGAAGATCTTTTAAAATTGTATCGAACAACTATCCTCTCAGTTATGGAATATGGTAGCTTCTGTTTCCAGTCGGCTGCCAAAACTCACCTCATAAAACTCGAGCGTATCCAATACCGTTGTCTTCGCATCGCTTTGGGCTGTATGCCCTCTACGCACAACATGAGTCTTGAAGTTTTGGCAGGCATACTCCCTTTGAAAGATCGATTCAATCTACTATCACTTCGGTTCCTCATCAGGTGTGAGGTCATGAACCCATTGGTGATCGTTAATTTTGAAAGGTTACTTGAGCAAAATTTTCATACAAGATTTATGTCTATATACCATGTCCTCATGTCAATGCAGGTAAACCCTTCTTCGTATTCTCCTGCTCGTGTTTGTAGCCCAGACTACGATAATTCTTCTGTCCAGTTTGATTTGTCTATGCAGCAGGAAATTCGTGGAATCCCGGATCCGCATCGTCCACTTCTGATTCCAAGAATTTTCGAAGCTAAATATAGACACGTCGATGCTGATAAAATGTACTTTACTGATGGATCACTTATAGAGGAATCAACAGGATTTGGAGTGTTCAACGAAATATCTAGCGCCTCTTACAGCCTCGAGTCACCATGCTCTGTGTATATAGCAGAGTTAGCAGCAATTCATTGGGCTTTGGACAGTATCGCTTCAAGGCCAGTCGGGCACTACTTTATTGTAACGGATAGTCTGAGTTCTGTTCAAGCAATTCACTCAATAAAACCGGGAAAGCACTCGCCATACTTCTTCGAGAAGATACGGGATAGTTTGAGTGCTTTATCAAAACGTCGCTTTACCATCACCTTTGTTTGGGTTCCCTCCCATTGTTCGATAGAGGGTAATGAGAAGGCAGACTCTCTGGCAAAGGTGGGGGCGATGGAAGGTGACACGTATCAGCGTGAAATCGCCTTCAACGAATTTTACTTTTTAGTTCGAAGAAACTCTCTTGTCAACTGGCAACGCAAATGGGACGAGGATGAGGATGGTCGGTGGCTGCACTCGATTATCCCAAGGGTAAGCCTTAAACCATGGTTTAATAGATTGGACCTGAGTCGGGATTTTATTCGTATATTTTCCCGTCTCATGTCCAATCATTGTTCCTTAGACGCGGTACTCTATCGTTTTGATATTGCTGGCAGCAATTTGTGTAGTTGCGGCCAAGGTTACCACGACATCGAGCATATTGTTTGGTCGTGCAAGGTCCATCTTGTCGCTAGAACGAATTTCATAGACTCCCTTCGGGCCCGAGGAAAACCACCCTATGTTCCAGTGAGAGATGTGCTGGCAGTGATAGACTTGGACTACATGTTTGAAATATATCTTTTCCTTAAAGCTATTGATCTTCGTCTATAATTCTTTTTAATTTCATATTTCCCTATCTATTTTCTTTTCTTTAAAAAAAAGTGAACTAGAAGTAAGCAAACTATTGTAAAAAAAAACAAAAAGAGTTTGGCTCCTTAAAGCCTAAAGGTATGAGCCGTTTCAAATAAAGAATTTACAAAAAAAAAAAAAAAATTATCAAAAACAACAACAAAAACCCACCAAGAGCAACAATTTTTATTTCAGTGGGCGAACAATGTAAATCATCAGATTTTCATGGTTTTACTGTGAAAAACTGGAACATGAATGAACCATGAACTTTATATTTTTGAGCTTCCCAATGTATGGAAAATCGCCAATTTTTTCATGGTCACGCTGCATAACAATACCCCTTTTTCATGGTAATTTTCGTCAAAACGATGAAAATTATGGTCATAAACTATGAACTTCAATGTGTATTCACGGTATCGTGGATCGTAAAAGTCATGGTGTAAACCACCAAATTCATGGTACTGTGATTACAAACTTCATGGTTTTTTCACGGTGCAAGTCTATTCGGGACCTGAGCCTTGAATTTCAGGTATTTATCAAATCCTATCAATCAGAGCTCGCACAGCAAGCAAAATTCACGTAATTTTCATATGTGTTGTAGGTGAGTTCTATTTGAAGGGTATCTGGAAATAACGCAGATAGAATGTGAATAGGGATTCGTTCTGCTACATGCCTTTCACATAAGGGGCTGTTCAATAATTACGTAATCACATAGGGGGGGTGGGGGGGTTTCACATTTGCTTACGATCTCTTACTAGGTGGTTAGGGGGGGTTTCCAAAAATCTTACGTAAGAAATATTACATTAAAAATTCATCACAGCCACAGCCATACGAAACCATATTACTCAGGTTTTATTTTACTCACTACCTATTTGTTGGTAAATTTTGATGTTATGTTATTTACCTTTTAACGTCTTTGAATTAATAAAAATATTGCAGGTTCCATAAAATTTAAAGAGAATCAATTCAACCCCAAAACTCTAAATCACATTATTAAAAAAGATCGTCGCTATGCATTTTTCATCATAACAATCTTTTCAATTGAGAAATTTATAGAAACAACAAGGAAAATGGCACGTTGTGACACCACGATTTGAATCCATCATATTTCGAAAATGACTTCATTCAGAAAAATCTTCAAAAATCAATATGAGGCGCTTTAAATAATGAATTTCTAGACAGTTTTTTTTTAGTGATAGACACTACAAACTCTATATTTTACAAAAGATTTACCACAACAATCCTAAAACTTTATCGCTTACCGCTGAATGAGTCGTTAAACATTTTTGCCCCAATTCTAGTAGTATAGAAAGATATTTTGAAAAAAGATTTTTATGATTTTCATAAACAATTTTTTATGATACATTATGCTAACCTGATCTCTCTTCTTGAAACAGGAATTTAAATTTTATATCGTTTATTCGATTGTGGAAATTCATTTAAAATTATTGTTACCCCAAACATGTCTTAAATGCTGTTTTCTTTAATCTTTTATAGCATTTCATCTGATGTTTTGTATAGATTGTGCTTTTCAAATACAGTTTTTTAATTTTACTTAAAGAATGCTTTGCTTTGAAGTAAATATGTATGTCACATTTTTAATATTTTCAAGCTATTTTTGAAATAAACGTGTCAATTTTGAATGCCATACCTGTTAAAGTGTCAAAAATAAAACCTAAAAAAAGTGTCAATTTCTCAAAGAATAAAAAACGTAAGATCTTACCAGGGGGGGAGGGGGGTTTTGAAAAATCTTACTTTGTCTTACCACCCGAATAGAATTGTACAATGAAAAAACCATGAATTCCATATTCACAAACCATAAATTTAATGGTTTACACAATGCTTATTATCGTCCACTATACCGTGAATGCACATTGGAATTCATAGTTTCCGACCATACATTTCACTGTTTTGGCGAAAATAACCATGAAAAAGGGGTATTGTTATGCAGCGTGACCATGAAAAAAATGGCGATTTCCCATACATTCGGAAACTCAAAAATATGAAGTTCATTGTCATAACAGCTTCCACTTTTTCATAATAAAACCATGAAAATACGTTTATTTCCATTTTTCTAACGAAGCTGGAAATCTAGGTTTTTCTATGGTGTGTAAATATAGTTCTAACCGTGAAATTTCATGGTTTTTAATGATCAATTGGAATAGTTTGCTCAAGTTATCACTCTTTTCAAGGAATTTTATTCACGATAAGTCGTGCATTTAATAAACTAGGCTTACATTTATTACAAAGCACGATCAATCATGAACAATATTCCTTAAAAAGAGTAATAACTTAAGCAAACTGATTAATTAAAATTGAATTATTGCAAAATCCCTTGTTAAAAAAATAAAACAAAATTCAAAATAATATACAACATACTTATTTGCATATGTATTGAAGTTGTAAGGAAATCACTATAATTTTAAAAACTTTTTCTAAAAAATTTCACAATTTTCCGCTATTTTTTTACACTTTGATTAATACCTGCACCACGATCGGAACCCGTTCTATGTGTTATCAGCACAGCTCCAACCTGCCGCAAGTACTGCGTGTTCTTTTCCTTGGTGGACCGGAAGCCACTTTTCATGCAGCCTGCATATGCGACAGCAAACCCAGTAGAACCGGATCCTTCGCGAGATTGTCCTTCCTTCACGTAGATGGGCGGATACAGCAAATTTTTGGCGGCTCGTTTTCCTCTGCTGGCTCCGCCAATCGTCCTCCCGGGAATTTTGTTAAAGCCGTGGATCAGCATCTAGAGGAAGAAAATATGTTTAAAAAATACAATTCGAAAAAACGTTATCAGTTTAAAACACTACTCACCATCTAAAATATTCTGTCCGAAATCATGAAAGTTGACCGCAAAAATTGTTTGCAAAAATGGCGCGCACAAACACGAATCTCTACACGATGATTTGAAAGTGTGTAAAAAAAGCAAAAATTTACCATGTTCTTTTTGGTTTGGATTTACATTTTACCATGAAGTACATTGTAACAATCATTATCACAAGAAAATTATGGTGATACTGTCCTTCTGTCATTTTCGTAAACTATGAAATATTTTGAATTAACAATGTTTTTCACGGTGACTTTAAAAATAATGGTGGTTTCAAAATTAAACGCAGTCGAAAAATATTTAGATAATACGATGAAATTAAGTGTTAAATTGAAATTCATTGTTCGGTTATTTTAATACCATGGTCTTTGCTATTCGGGCAGGGGGGGAGGGAGGGTTGATAATTTCCAAAATCATGCTTACGTAATTAGTGAACGGCCCCTAAGTTTTGTTAAATCAGAACTACGTTAACGTCTCATCTTTTTTAATTAATACAGAAATTGAGTAATAATTATCTGTGGTAAAAATCCCAATGATTCAGTAAATACCTAAATGAAAATAAAATAAAGTTGCGAATTTTTTGAAAGAGAAAAAAAAACCAACATTGAGTTTAATAAGCTCGAGTGTAAGCTTCGCAGCGTTGGTTTAATTTTAACATTTTTAAAGTAATTTTATATCATTCTGTACAAAAAGAAAACAAACCCTCTGGCTGGACTCCATATATAGATGCGCTCATTGCAGCGATTTTAAAATTTAATTTGCGAAGCCAGATTATTCAAGCTTCTACTTGGAATTGATTCATTTAAATATAGAAGTTGTTGTAAACCATAGAGTGACATTTTGATTATTGCATTTTAGGTATCTATTTCTCCACAATGCCACTTACGGCTGAACAAGCGACACTTCAAGTGCAGGTAAATCGAACATTTTTTGTTGAATATTTCGAAGTAAACATCCTGGATATCGATTATTTACAGGACCGCCTTCGTGCGCTCAAGTCTCTCATAGTCGAAATAGACAATGAGCGGAAACGTAACGAACCCAACATAACCAACATGATACGGTTGACGAAGATGTCCAACGATGATAAATCCTCCACCCTCAATCATAAATTGAAAACGCTCTACAAAGTAGGATTACAGGATGCCGTTCAGGAGGAAAATCTTATACGTCAGGCGCTAGCCAAGATACAAGAAATTCGAAATATACGCAACGAAAGGCGTATTCAAGCTAGAAATGCTGGAAACAAGGAAACAATTCGTAGAGGTGCGCTCATGAAAATGCTTCAGATTTCTGCACAAACGCTACCATTATTTGTCAGTAAGCCAGGCGAAAAGATTCCTCCGCTCTGCGGTTGTATTCCTGCTGATAATAATTATGTTGCCAAACCTGGGGATATGGTGGCAGCATTAGTGAAAGGGCTGGAAGACGAGGAAAATTGGATTTTGGCTGAAGTTGTTCAGTTTATTTCGTCGGCCAGCAAGTATGAAGTGGATGATATCGACGAAGAGCAAAAAGATCGACACATTTTGAGCAAACGGCGTATCGTGCCACTGCCTCTGATGAGGGCCAACCCAGAAACCGATGGACAAGCCTTGTTTATTAAAGGTACCACGGTAATGGCGCTATATCCCCAAACTACTTGCTTCTACAAGGCAGTTATTAACGGACTACCGCAAACAGCTAACGAAGAATACGAAGTTCTTTTCGAGGATCCGTCGTACGCGGACGGATATTCTCCGCCGTTGTTCGTAGCCCAACGTTACGTGATTGCCATCAAGCAAAACAAGAAAGTTGGAGGAAGTTCCTCCTGACAGTTGTATCAGCAAACTGCCCTGAACAATTCTGCCGGATGCGGCTTAGCAAGTACTTCTTCTGCTTCGAGTATTCTTACCATGAACAACCATTCGACTGTTACCACTTGTGACAAAACAGCATCTGCAATGGGTTTACTGAATTGCAAGGAAGATCAATTTGTTGAGCCATTTTTGATGGATGATTGATCAGGAATATTTCTACGTTCTCACATAATCTTTCGAACGATGTAATAATAATAAATATTGAATAATATCTTAATTCGTTTTGCAACCACTTTTTAAAGAGAATATAGCCTTAACTATTTTATTTTTCAAAATACGCTAAAATGTTCAGCGAATATTGATATTTAATTTCGCATGGAAAAGGGCATACGAAACTACTCGCTCGTTAATCGGACACTTTTTAATCAGACACGCTTGGAAATCGGACGTTTTGGGAGCTAAGTCCAATACCAATTTTACTCAAAAATCGGACGTTTTGTTTAAATAATTCCAAAAATTCAAGTCTTCTTAAAATATTTCATTAGTTGGACGTTTTTTTTGTTCATTAATCGATAGATTTTTGTGCTCAGTTAGGTTATCAGGCAATACTGTGGTTTCCATAAATTTGTTATCAAATATTTCCATCCAACCTCATCCATTATCAAATATTTGTAGCTCTTAAAACTCATTCTATTATGTTTTCCACAATATTTTTTACTCAACTTTTATTAATATAATATCATCAACTAATTGTGACGAAAAAAAGAATATTTAAAGCCAAAATTTTGACCAAAATAATATTTATATGTTAAGGGACCTTCGGTAATCTTACGCAACCTTCCTTCCAAACATCGTCCGATTAACGAACGAGTTTTGTATTTGATCCAATTTTTTAATTAACGAGCGAGTACTGTTACCAATCACCAATTGCTTTAATTTGGTGCAAGACAATTAGTGCTTTTCAAAATCAATAAAGTTTTATTGGAAATCACTGAATAAGAAAGTACATTTGGAACCTTCGCACTGGTCGGTAGATTGATGAGAGAAATTTGACGTTTGGACGATTTTTTTCTTTTTTTTTCAGTCTTCCTGCCCCGCAGTTCGAAATAACAGGTAACCTCATCCGCCATATTGGTTGTACTACACACAATGATAAGAAGGAACGTTTACACATTAAATGTGTAGGTCTAGTTTTCACAATGTGTGCATTTCAAAAATGTGTGAAATAGGCTTCATTTTCTAAGCGTGTAGCTTTTAACTTTGAAATGTTTCATGCCAACAAAAAAAAACAGCAACGGAGCGGAGCGGCTCGAATGGTAAAACTGCTGCGTCGGAAGCTGGTTCGAAACGAAATATCAAGTGAAAATTTAGTTTATTCTGAATACGTTCGGCATTATTTTATACTTTCGAAACGTGCAATTGGGCTTGTTGCCAAAAGTGGACACATAATGGAACCGATGCTTTAGCAAATACCTTCAAATCAACGAATGGTTTCAACTGGTTAAGTGTCACCAAGAAAAAGAAAAAAGGGAGCGAAATTTTGGGTCAGCAGAGGTTTACAACTACGAAGAAAAAGAGGTAAGGTTGAGATTGCATTTTTTCTAATTCCGACCAAATTAATAAATGAACTGATTAATTTGTGAAACTAGGTCCACCATTGCATGAACATTCATTACTTTGCAGGTCACCGGTATTCGTTCCCAAGAAAAGAAAGAATAGTTATAAGAGGTACATGGTAGAAATGTCGGTAAGTTTAAAAATTAAAAAAAATGGATACGTTCATCTGTTAACTATTGATAAACCTTGCGACACCGTACATCCTTAACTGTACAAAAACTTCTCTCCTTGAGTTCATCCAATATTGCATACCCTTTTTTATGATTTGAAGACATTTTTTTATGATTTGTATCCTTGCAATTGATTGGTTAAATATGCGGGTTTATTCATTGCAGAATCCAAATAGTCAACCTTGCGATGCAACTAATCATTCGTCTAATGAAAGTGTCAGTCATCGAACTGTACAGCAAAATGGGCCACATGTGTTAGACGCTAATTACATAGAACATAAAATTAAGAATCTATTGAATGAAGACCACCAGGATGAAAAAATCCATTCAAACCGTTCAGATAAAACAGATGAAATTCATACATCTAAGCATGTTGTCTTGAGTGGTATTTTAGCAACTGAGGATAGTTGTAATGCAGTCGATCATAAGATAACTCTGGCTGAAACGCGTTCCATCCCAGACAAAGTATCTCAGCAAGATCTTTCCTTTAACGGGAAGATTAACAGTTTGAGAGTTTCAGATGCGAATACCAGCTCTGCAACGCAGCTGACCGGAAATTCAGCGACTAAAACCACGAATGTAAAAGTTTGCCTGGAGAAACTAAATGAATCTTTTGAACTATTGACGAAGGAAGACAATTCACTAATGCATTACAATAACGAAAAGTCTCCGGATTTGTTTGCTGACGAAGATGATGATAAAAGCGAAAGTCTTGCCGAAATGCCAAAATCCGACGAAGAAGATGAACGTGATAATGAAAAACTAAAAAGCAGTGCAGCATTCAGCAGTTGCGTGAATGATCCGGTTGGTAGAGTAGAGCAATCAATCTTAAGACGTTTACAGGCATCGTTATCGGGTATTTTACCACCACCCTCTGTAACTCATATGCATATTGATGCCAATCGTATGCTCAATCTGTATAGAGAAAATGAAGCTACATTTTTCTATCGAAATTCAAATACAAACGAAATATCGGCAAGACAGACTAGCGAAGCCGGTGGATACCTTAACAAGCCCACTCATTCAGAAGCTGAACTACGCGACATCAATTGGCCTCAATTGCTCAAAATACGAGCTCATGGGCTTCACTACAATCGGTCCACGGTTACAGAGAAGATTGAACTACTAGGCTTGAAATACGTGGATCGATACATCGGTGCTGAAACGAGCACTACCTTTAGCGCCAATCGTTCACCTAGCAGCACAAGAAAGCGTAACCTACGTTTAAAGTATGTTTGAAGTTTTGTAAGTCTTATCAATTTTTTACCTAATTATCAATTCGTTGTAGGATGTTGAGCCAATCTCCAGGGAGTCGTCTGAGTCATCTCGCACGTCGTCGAGCAGTGTTCTCCTCTGCCAATTTAATCAACAGTTCTTCGCTCGGTTCATCTTCAGCATCAAGTTCAGGCCGTTTGTGCAATAGACAAATTTTGCTAGATCCCAAGTAAAAACTCGTGCGTTATTTAAAAAATAGGAATAAACTATTCATTTATCTTGCAGGAAATCAGATAATCGACGCAAAAATAAGGGTAGAACTCCTAAACGGCGTACTCCTGGTCGCCGAAAAACACCAAAAAGAAAAACTCCTGGTTCATCTGCGAAAAAGCGTACACTGAGTCTTCCAGTTGCTAAACCAACAACCACTAATAGGGAAACGTCGAAACGGGCACTTTTTCAAAGCCCACCTAGCGATGCCTCAAAAGCTGCAATGTCAGCTATAAACGACCTCGTAGCAAAAGGAAGCAGTGTTGCAGCAAGCAAAGTGCAGAAGTCTAAACGTGCCTTATTTTCCCCTCCGAAACGAGCCCATCGCTTCTCTTCGGTTTCTAATGGACAGTCGGACTTATCCGTGAAAGAGTCTCTGATGTCTTCGAACCGATACGGATCTACTAATAATATAGATAATCTGAGGGACGACACAGACACGACACTTCCCACATCTTCGAGTGGGAAGCGGAGACGGCCAACCGATGACGACGATGAGCTTAGGTTACAGCAGCGGTCTGAAAAACTTCCCCGTTTAGATTCGGTCAACGAAGAAGATCTAACTCCTCGTTCGCTGAAACTAGCTCGTAGTCAAAGCTTCTGCATCGGATCTCAGAATATGAATACAAAATCTGCATCGGAAAAAAGTTTCTGTGGTAGATCTTTGTTCAGGGCCAACTCGGAAGTTACATTCCCTGATTCTGTAAGTCGTCCAATCACTGTTCTCACCGAGAACCATAAGAAGGTAAATATGCTTCAAATATTTGTTGCGAAAATTAATAATTGATTTCTGGTTGCAGAAACTACTCTGGGCAGTGTCACAAGCTTTGCAGAGCAAACAGATCACAGTAAAACACGAACAGTTCAAACAGCATGCCTCAAATCTGGCACGCATTGTAAAACGTTTATTTTTAGAATTCAACGATCAGACTATTAGTAGTACCAGTGAAAAAATGCTGAGGTTAGAATAAATAATGTGATTTTTTTGATTCGAGTTGATAATATAAAATTTTTCTTTAGGTTGGCGAATAAGCACGTTTACGATGTGATACAGGGCCGTAACGTTGACGACATTTATCTTAAAGAAAAAACTCGCATCATGAACGCTAAGAACCTTACTAAGCTACAAGGCTACATCGCACCGGAGGAGTATGAGCAGCGGAAACAATTTTTGCAGCGAAGCTCTTCTACATCGCATTTAATTTTGGACAATTCGCACGACTCGTCTATGTGCGCATCTACAAGCCAACTAGGTCAACTTAGCCAAAGCTCGATTTTCTCGCAAAGTCTTGAATCGATCAACCAGTTGTCGCAGTCCTCTCTCCGTAAGAGTCAATTAACTGGAGGTGTTGAAGCGACAGCTCTACGTGAAAACATCGATAGCGAACAGCGACAAAAATCTGCTCAAAAACAGGTATCTTTCTCCGGTAAGGATCAGAAAAATGTAAGTCCCTATGCTGATCAAAAGCCAGGCTCGCAGAAGAAAGCTAAACTGCTGGTTGGCGGTGCTCTCACTTCAAGCATTCTCAAGGCTAAAAGGCAAATATCCTTCGAATGATCGAATGGTGAAAGCGAAATTGTACAGATTATTGTCATGGGCATTATCGAATTTTAAGTGATGGGTAATCTTTTTCCGCGCTGGTGAATTACGCATTTCAATCGTGGAAATCCAACTTATTCAGTTGAAATTTATAGATCCAAAGAAATGCATCTGGTTGGATTCTACCGCTTGTAAATATCATATTTAAACTTAATAGTGAAAATAAAGAAATATTAATTTATTTAAGCAAAAGAAATTTTCTAATATCTGAAAGAAAAAATAAAAAGTACAACTGCTTCGGGAAATATCTTTTCCTAAAAGATATCGATCTCCGTCTATAATTTTTTTATTTTCATATTTCCCTTTCTATCTTCCTTTTTCTCCCGATTTAAAGTGTTAAACTAAGAAGAAAATTGTAAAAAACAAAAAAAACAATTTGGCTGTTTAGATGAAGAATTACACGACATAAAAAAAACTGCAAAATATGTGACTTCCTCACTAGGTAAGTTGAAGCCAGTGTGGAATAAGGATACATATATAATACATAATGTAACTCCCGTAACTCCTGTATCTTTCTCCTATACCTGCATTAAACACTTTAAACTTTATTATCATCAACCCACTTCGATCACTTCTATTAGTGTGGAACAATTTAGCTGTCCAGTATTATTAGAAATTCTTCCATGATAGGCCATACATACCTACACGTAAAGTATTTGAATGTTGCTATTTGGATTTGAGTAAAGTATTTGGATTTGATGATGTTGAAATACACGTACACCACTTCACTATAATACCCATAATACCTACAACATAATTTAAATACTGTAGACTTTTCAAATAACAACAAACAATATGCAGTTTACGCAAAATTTAAAGCGTCAATGAATTCTTGAAACGTAGCATATTAAATATTAAATTTATAATAAAAATATTCCGGACATGTAAAACTTACATCAGCGAACTAGGAAATGATCATTTCGCTCAGTGTAAGCAATCGAATAAAAAGTATATACCTACTCTACTGCCCAACGAACAGCGGAGAGCTGCAGTGACACACATTACATATGTTTGGCTATTTGCAATGCAACGCATCCTCTATGTGCTAGCCCAGGAAGAATAGTTTAGAAGTGTTTTACCACGAATCATGGAATGAAGTACTCAGGTAATATTTTTTATCCTTTCCTAAGATAAAATAAGTTAACAAAAGTAAGTACCATCAAGACGCCATTCACCGCCCAGTTAAGCGGTTTTTCAACTTCAAACATGTGTAATAAAAAAACGACGGCAGATTTTTATTCGCTTTCTTTTCCAATACATCCCAAAACTGCTTTACTTTAAATAAAAAATTTAGTGAAATGCGAAAAATTTACGCTTTTCAAAATAATTAACTAAACTTTGGGGTGTTCAACTGGCCCTATTACCGCCCACTCGACTTTTTCGGGTATCGATAATGTTTTCTCAAGGAAAAACTGTCTAAACAACACGGAAACTGTTCTTTTTAGTATTTTCCATACAACGAGCTGTCAAAACCATATTTTGGCTCTTTAGAGAATACATTTTGTGAAATTTTTTCCGCAAATTTAGTATAAATTTTAACTGACAAAATTATGATTCCCGGCATACAACCTCAAGTAACCGGTTACTTTCAGCGATAAAACATCATTTTCTAACATAATCAAACTAAATGCTTCTTACAATTTACACATTTGACACAATACATGCGTTAAAAACAAAGAAATTGTGCGTGACCGGTCATTAGGAACCCACACTTTTTTTATACACCAATTACCGCCCATCACTAAACGCTTCAAAAACAACAACTATTGAAAAAATCGAAAATTTTTTGATGCAAATCTATTCTACGAAAATAAAACTATCGTTTCAAGACGATTTTAGGTACAATAGGTACTATCTAGTAAACAAAAACCCTTTTTGCGCTAGGAGTACAGTAATGCTTAGTTCGCTAACAGGCGTCGAATTCAATAATTTGACCGGGAACGAAAAACCAAATATTTTATTTCTGGCTATAGTTAGCATAATTAAGTGATGTTTTTTCAGTGAAATGGTCGAACAATGATGCCGACACAGAACACAGGTCTTATATTTGGAGAAAACATCCCAGTTTTTTCAAAATACACACAAAAGGGTGATTTTGGGCGGTAAATGGTGACTGGGCGGTGAATGGCGTCTTGATGGTATGTAAAACAACAAATGTGGTTTACACTTAGTACCTATTCAAGTTTTGTTTACAATAATTTCGGGTGGGATGAAAATGTGGACAATATATAAGAATCTCACGAATTCTCTCATTTTTTGCTTATCCATTTCAGCTTCTAATGATAGGGAGAGCAAAACGAGCATATGACGACAGCAGCCACCACGGTTTATTTTTTCGGTACCATACACTGTTCAGTCTAAACTTCGTTACAATACCGATGTGCGATGTATAGTTACGAGTGCTGGTAAAAATAGGAAACAATCCAATGAATCCTCATGTATCGACATCAACAAAAGGCAGGAACATAGTATCCGATAGAAGCGTGGATCTTTGGCATTGGCGATGTGCAAACAATATACTCTCTTTGGATATGAGGTTTAGTTTTGTTCCCGTAGTTCATATCGCCTGCAGTACAACCTCGAATATAAATTAGGGAAAAACTAATGCCGAAAATTGTGATATAACACCTGTCGTCGAAGAGAAAATAGTCAAAAACGAATGAAAACAAAATTGGAGTGGCCTTCGCTTGTGTAATCCAGCATCGTGAGGATTCAAGAGAAATATCATTAAATCAGTCAGCGGGTTAAGCAAGATGAATCGCGATAAAGATGATAAGTCTTCCAATACAGGCATTGCTGGTGGGTTAGCTGGGTGCATCACCCGCTTCATATGCCAGCCGTTAGATGTACTAAAAATTCGCTTCCAGCTGCAAGTCGAGCCTTTGCGGGAGGATCATATGACCTCCAAATATCGCACAATTCTACAATCGACAAGATTGGTTTATAAAGAAGAGGGCCTTGCAGCTTTCTGGAAGGGTCACAACCCTGCCCAGGTTCTGTCGATTATATATGGCGTGTCGCAATTTTCCTCCTACGAACATGGCAACCAACTGCTGAGGAAAATCGAAACCTTTGAGGAACACCACAACGTTAGAAATTTCATTTGCGGCGCTCTTAGCGGCACTGTTGCCACTTTGATTACACTACCATTAGATGTCGTTAGAACGCGACTGATATCGCAGGATCCTCACCGAGGGTATAAAAACTCGGTCCAAGGACTCCGCATGATTTTCAGACAAGAAGGCTTCAAGGGTCTCTATCGTGGGGTTACTCCAAGCGTTCTTCAGATTGCTCCGTTGACTGGGGGTCAATTTATGTTTTACAACATTTTTGGAAGTATGTTCAGACAGTATTCAAATATTGGTGTGAACGAAACGTTACCAGCGATCGAACTGTTCATTTGCGGTGGATTGGCGGGACTGTGCACAAAATTGCTGGTTTATCCGCTAGACTTGGCCAAAAAGAGAATGCAGATACAGGGATTCGCCAAAAGCCGACAAACATTCGGTCGCCACTTTGTGTGTAAAAGCATGTTCAATTGCATGTACATAATTGTCAAACAGGAAGGATTCGTCGGACTGTATAAGGGCCTATACCCTGCACTGCTGAAAGCCTGCTTCATGTCAGCTTTTTATTTTGCTATCTACGACGAGATGGTGTGGATCCTGAATCACTGATAAGGTATGTCATGCTTCAACCTTAACATTAAACAATCTTTTAGGTCGGAAAAAATATCTAAATTTTCCTAAAAACTCAGAAAAGGGGAATACCTAGATAAAGTGTAAAGCATTCCATTAAAATTCGGTAAATTAATTAAATTTCCATTTAAGATAATTAAAAAACAAACTACCTAATGGGAATTTCGTCACTTTTCTTATTTCATACATTTGCAAATTTATCTACAATACAATTTATCTACAATTCCTCCGAATATTTCTCGAGAGCAACCCTACACAATCTTGTTCCCTTTCCTCACGTAAAGTTTAATAATACTAATAGTTGAGTCGCCGCGACGATTACTAGAACTACAAAAGTGAAATGAATACTCGGAACAAAAAAAACTTTGCGTTAAATGCTTAATTTAGTTTCCGATTAGGGTCATATAGACTCGGACTACTATTTTGGCTGTATATTCAAAACTACTGAACCGATTTTCATAAATTATACCATTTTGGAATCGTCTACATGTTTACTATCTGTTTATTTATTTATTTTTTTTTTTAATACAAGTAGTTTTATTAGGGCATTTAACTCATAAAGTTTTTTTTTTTGCCGAGTATTCATTTCACTTTTGTGTGGTGTTAGTAAGAGGGGGGCCGTAATCGTCGCGGCTACTCAACTGTTAATTAATTTAACTAGAGGGAAGGAAAACTATCTGTTTATGTGAATGGAAAAAAATATTTTTTTTGTTGCTGTGTGGTGGCAGCAAACAGTTGCTGTGTGGTGGCGGCTTATAGAATACTACCACTGGGATACTGGTCCACGTCGTAAAAGGCGACTTATCCAGTACTTCCCATATGCGTTAGTCATTCTTCAAATGCGACTATCACATTGGGAGGGGGGAGCCTTGGCTTGTTTCCAAGCCAAGTTTCTTCAGGGAGGATTCACCAATTGTGCTTATTGCTATAAATGTGCATGCACGAGTTGTATTCTCCTAAATTTTGTAAACACCCGCTTCAAGGTGGTTCTGTGCCTGCGGGCCCCAAAGTGGGGGTAGGAGGGTGTTTAATAATCCTATCTTAAGCAGAACGTTGTTAAGGTCTGCACTATAGCCAGGCACTGGTGCAAAGGGCCGTATTTTTCCTGGCAACTCGTGGGATTCAGATTATACACACGATTTTAAAATTTTCATCCTGTATGGGATACCCCGCTTCATGCGTCGATATGAAGGTGCAGAGGTTCTTGTGTGTGATGGAAATATGTGTGGAATTCTTTGATAGAAATGCTTTCTATTAAGGTTGCACAGATAAATCTGCAGCACAAAAGAACCGCTACACTGAACTTATGTCGTTTAATCCTTAATGGAACTGCATCAATCGCCTTGGTCCAAGAACCATATTTCCGAAATGGAACTTTTTATTTAGGGAATTTGCTCAAACCAAACTTTACTGTGTTCAGTGTAACTGGAATGACTAATGCCCGAATAATGCCTCGTGCATGTATATTGATAAACAATTCTTTAAATGCAACACTTATACCCAATCTAACAACAAGAGATATTTGCGTCGTTCAGGTTTCGCTGCCTGATAGAAAATACGTCTACTGTTCAGCATACTCGCCATATGAACAATCATCCCCTACGGATGATTTAAAAAATGTCATTTCATTCTGTGAATCACAAAATATACCTCTTTTAATAGGCTGTGATGCCAATGCTCATCATTTTGTATGGGGTAGCTCAGATATCAATCTGAGAGGCTTAAATTTAATGGAATATTTAAGCAGCACTGATTTAGAAATTCTAAATGTAGGAAATAAACCAACTTTTGTTAGGTGTGACAGAGAAGAGGTGATTGACATCACACTTTGTTCTAGAACAATTTCTCAGGAAATTTCAAATTGGCATGTGCCAAACGAAGAATCGATTTCTGACCACAGGTTTATCTATTTTGAACACTCAGGTGAGTTTTTAGAAACAATTACATTCAGAAACCCAAGAACAACTAATTGGGACCTATATTTGGAGCATATTGCTATTAAATTTCATGGATATACACCTGAAATTACTACTTCTTCTGAGTTGGATGAAGTGGTTGCAAAAACCACCGAAATTATTTTAAATTCTTATGAAGAAGCGTGTCCATTACGAACGTTGAAATTCAACAAAAACAGTACACCATGGTGGAACTCAAATCTCAGTAAATTACGAAAAAACTGCAGACGCTCTTGGAACCGAAGGCGCACGGAAGGTTTTGATGCTTTCAAGTTGGCTCGCAGAGCTTACCGGAAAGCAACACGAGCTGCCGAACGCTCAAGTTGGCAGAACTACTGCACAAACATTTCAAGCTTGCACGAAGCAAGTAGGTTAAATAAAGTCTTAGCCAAATCAAAAGATTATCAGGTTTCATACCTTAAAACCCTTAGTGGTGATTATACATCAAACGACGAAGAAACATTAAGTTGTCTATTCAATACTCACTTTCCAGGATGTGTTGATCAAGATTCATCGATAGAGCCTGAGTTCTTTTCTGGAAGTCTAGATTCCTTGCATTTTGCTCGGAAAATAGTTACTACAGAATCGATCAAATGGGCAATCGATGGTTTTGCTCAATACAAATCTCCTGGAAGTGACGGTTTATTTCCAGTTTTGCTTCAAAAAGGTTTCGATCATTTCAAACACATATTAAGAAAAATAATGATAAGCAGTTTTGCTCATGGATATATTCCTAAACTTTGGCGGCAGATAGCCGTGAAATTCATCCCTAAAGGGGGACGATCATCATACGACGAAGCCAAAAGCTTCCGTCCTATTAGTCTAAGTTCATTTCTATTAAAAGCACTCGAACGTTTAATTGATCATCATATCAGGCAAGAATGCCTTGTCCAACATCCGCTTAATGCGACACAACATGCATACCAAACAGGAAAATCAACATTAACTCTTCTGCACAACGTAGTACATAACATTGAAAATAGTTTTTCACAGAAAGAATCATGTCTAGGAGCATTTCTAGACATAGAAGGATCATTTGATAATGTCTCGTTTACATCAATAATGGATGCGGCACTACTTCATGGAGTGCCTAGTGTTATAACTAACTGGATAAGCGCAATGCTAAGTAACAGGAATCTTCATTCGTCTTTAAGACAGGCTTCAATAACAAAAGTTAGCACACGTGGATGCCCACAGGGAGGTGTACTATCACCTCTTTTGTGGAACCTAGTTGCAGACGGCTTGTTGAGAAAACTCAATGACCGTGGAATACCAACCTATGGATTCGCAGATGATTATCTTCTGCTGGTAAGAGGTTTGTGCATAAGCACATTATTTGATATAATGCAACAAGCTCTGCGCTCTGTTGAACGATGGTGTTCTCATGTAGAACTTTCAGTTAATCCTCTAAAAACTAATATTGTTTTATTTACTAAAAAACGTATCACCCGCGGGATGCGCCCTCTGCTGTTTTATGGTTCCGAAATCACCGTGTCTAATCAAATTTGGGTGTCATCAAATATAATAATAGTAGGAATATTCCTCACTCCCCAGAAACTTGAAGGACACATGAAACGCGCCTCCATGTGAGGAAAGTTCTTACGAACATGAACAAATGCTATCGAGAAGACCTAAGTTGCCTTAGACAAAATTCGAAAGCTTCTGGCGAAAACTGTTAAGCTGATTATCACCGAAACTTTGTGTACCGATCTGACAATTATACTAAATACAACACAAGTATATCTACTTTTTTTTTTTCATAATGTCTTTCATGATAAGTAAGTTGACTTCGTTAATTTATCTTATACTCAAAATATGATTTTGATTTATCGGTTCAACATGTTTTGGAGTTTTCAAAAAATCAGATGTGCCTAAAAGAAAGGTATTAAAAAGTGCTAATTCTACACGAAGAATTTTTTCCTTTACCAATTTATTCATTTTTAGAGAAATGCTGATTTCCATTTACCAAACGTGCTCCAGATAATAATAATAATAATGATGATGTTGTCATCAATAAATCTCAAATCATATTGTAGAGTAGATTTTAAGATCAATTTACTTAGTAAATTGTTGCCTTCTTATGATTTCTTTTATGAAATATCCAGTATTGTCCAAAAAGTGAAATTTCCATCAATGATTATTCAAATTCAAATGGTATTGGAATCTCAAATTGTAGATTTATTAGCATACTCCGTCAGTCGGAACCTTTTTTCCATTCGGCAGAAAACAACACAAATTGAGAACCATAGCAACATACTTTGCTACACGAAGAAAATTTGGAGTAGGCTGAAATTCCTATGTTGAAAATAAAACATAAACAAAATTTTCTGCGTGGTCATAGAAATGCAAGTTCAAACACGAACTTTTGTAGTTGAGACACAAACCCACGGTTGATGGAAAGAATGTTCAGAGTTTCCTCAGTACCTCAATGAAGTGACGGTATCTTTGCCTCAATGCTTGAAATTTCCTTTTAGTAAGAACTTTCTCCAGGAGGTGGTGCTGATATACATGTCCTTGCTGAAGTATATGAAGCATGCTGAGAGTTACCAATGTTGATTATAATATGTTTGGTGTCATTCTTGACTCCAAATTAAACTGGTCTGATCACATCGAATTCAGAATCAAAAAAGCATGCATGGCCTTCGGACAATGCCGACGTGCAATCGGAAAAAACTGGGGACTCAAACCCAAACATATTCACTGGATTTATTCCACAATAGTAAGACCAATTCTGGCCTATGGGTGTCTAGTGTGGTGGCAGAAAGGAGAAGTTGCAACAGTTCGGACTAAACTAAATCACCTTCAAAGAATGTGTCTTTTGGGGATGTCCGGATCGTTCACTACAACTCCTACTGCAGCACTAGAGGCTCTGTTTTCTATCAAACCTCTACACTTGTTCCTAAAGCAGGAAGCCTTCTCGTGTGCTTTTCGTCTACAGGCAGTTGGTCTCTGGCTGTCAGGAAATATCGAAAGATCATCGAGTCATACAAATGTGTGGCCTGAATTAGTTAGATTAAACAAGTTTAATCTAGCGCCAAACGATTTAACACTCTCGAGTAGTTTTCCCTACATGGGGTTTAAAGTCAAATTTCCTTCTCCTCAAGAATGGTTATCAGGTTTCGTAGAGGACCAAATGTCCTCTCATATTGTATTCTATACTGACGGTTCATTATCAAACGGCCGTGCAGGTGCAGGAATTTACTGTCACGAGTTGAACATAGAATATGCTCAACCTCTAGGAAAATATTGTACAGTCTTTCAGGCTGAGCTATATGCTATTATGTATGGAGTGCAAATTGCACTTCAAAAGAAGATTATGTTCAGAACAATTTATTTCTGTTCAGATAGCCAAGCAGCTATCAAATCACTCAGTGCTTCCAGTTCTAGATCAAAACTGGTAATCGCATGCCGGAAAGCAATCGAAGAACTTGCTGAAGGCAATGGATTAAACCTTCTATGGGTACCCGGACATAAGGGAATTTTTGGAAACGAATGCGCCGACGAACTCGCTAGAGCTGGGTCGGAAAAGGAATTTTACGGACCAGAGCCGGCTGTCCCAATATCACCATGTTGGTTCAGAAACCAAATTCAAACTTGGTCCTCTAACCAGCATGAACGATACTGGGAAGAGTTGGACACTTGTCGTCAAACTAAATTATTTTTAGAAAAACCATCTCCAATCATATCGAGTTACTTATTAACTTTAAATAAATCTCATTGCAGCATCTTGATCAGAGCACTCTCCGGTCATTGTAAACTTAACTATCACATGCACAACATTCAGCGTGCTGAATCTCCAGTATGTGGTAGTTGTGAATCAGATGTGGAAGATCCCTTCCATCTTATATGTAACTGTCCCTCATTTGCCAGACTACGTTTTCGTACTCTGGGATCTTACGCTTTAAGCGAATCTGAGTTTAAGAAATTAAACTTAAAAAACATTCTATCATTCCTTACCGAATGTAGAAAAGAGCTTTAATGCTAATAATCCCTAGTGGAAAGGCTTTATGCCATCTTAAATAGATTGAATTTATTTCTTCCTTTTAAAGGTTTTTCAGGTTTCTCAGGTAAATGATGAAATCTTGGATAAAAAAAAGGCTAGGCACAATTTTCCCGTATGTTTGGATAACGTGCCGCTATTAAGCCTACCCCCATTCTGATACCTGATACCTGAAGAGGGGGGCCGTAATCGTCGCGGTTACTCAACTGTTAATTAATTTAACTAGAGGGAAGGAAAACTATCTGTTTATGTGAATGGAAAAAAATATTTTTTTTGTTGATGTCTAAAAATTGAGCCAAAAGACAAATTGGTCAACACAAGATGGCGTTTTGGAACGAAGATCGTGATCATCCCGGTCCGTATAATGAAATTTCACTTTATCAGCTAAATATTGGCTAAATTGAATATTAAATTAAAGTAATAAAAGTTTTTGGTCATGTCATGTCGATGTCATGTCGTGAATGAAAACATAAGAAAAAAAATCATTGATTTTCTTTTTGTAAACCATTGTTTTTTTACTACCTTATTATATTGATAAAATCTCCATCCAACATCCTTCAACCCTTTCCACCCCCTAGTTTTAAATTTAAATTAAAAAAAATGAAAACGCATGGAAACTACAAGAATTTTAGTTTTTTCGTGATATTTTATCACATCAAAAACATATAACGAGAGATTTCAGAAAATCGCTTAGCTGTATTTTAACATGAACTGGATTAAATGTGCAGATTTCAAATTCTTGAGTTAATTGAAGTGTCGAATTTTATTTCTTAAAATATTATTTAAAAAATAAATTTAATATTGAAGAGTAATTGTGCTCAGGGTAACAAAAAGTGTAAAGTAAAAGTCAATATATCGCAGATTTGCTCCTCAATATACGGAAATTCTTTGATTTAATACTAGAATTGGCCACCTATCAGTCTCTTCATTGTTAATTCATCACTATCGGTTTCAAATAAATGTAATTGATTAGAACAGTAATTTTTTGCATAAAAAAAATCCTCATAAAAATATAGCTATAGAAACATTAAAAGTTTTTTTACGAACTTTTCAAATAACCAGCAGTGGTCTTCAACACTAAACAACTGCAACACTGTATAAGCTAAATTGAAAAAAAAGATAAAAACAATTAGGCGCTACTCACGTGTTTTTCTCCTGTATAGGCATGTTATTAGTGATACGTTCGCAACGGACAATTTGCTGTTTCCGATTACCGTCATCGTTAGATTGACGCATGTCCGCCAGGACAACGAAGTTTCTCGACAGCACAGCTTTTCCACCTCAGGTTAATCACCGTCAGTAAGTCGTTCATCGTGATTGTATCCAAATTCTGATACATTTTAGTTTTTCTATTTGCCACCATTTGCAAAATACCTACCAATTCGGATACCTAATTAGCGTTTTTGTGTTTTCCTGTAAAGTGTAAATAGAAAGAATTGGTTGTACTATAAAGAAGGGACAATCAAATATTGAATGGTGTTTTTCTTTTGTCTTGTGGTACCTACATTGAAAAATAATAATTTTTCTACTTTTCTCGTTTTTTTTCAGAGGTTTATCATCTTCCAAAGATATTATTCTGGGATGAATATGATTCATCACTGAAGACGAAATATTCCTATTCACGTGCAAAATTAACAGCATCAACTACCTAAAAGTAGCTTTGTAAGTATAACGACAACCACAAGTTTAAGGATCGGTATTGAGCTTCTGAAGCTAAACCTCATGCGGGAAATAACCAAGCTAAATAAGCAGTCGTCAATTAGGAGAACAATTTCGTTACAAGTAGAACTGCAAATATTAAGCCAACTTAGAAAGTAGCTGGTCCTTATCCGGTAAAGTTTTACAATAAGTTTCGATAACCCAAAGCACAACAAAGCTACACTTGGTACACACAGATTTACAAAACGAAGAACAGCAGTATCAATAATTGTAAAGAAAAACGATAACAACTTAATTAGTATTTTTCTCTTCCGGGTAGCCTTAATTCAACGGCCTTCCCTGGCCGAATAGCTCAGGGGCGACATTCAAGTTTATACTCTTAATACCACAAATGCTCTCAGTTATTATTTGATGTTCAGTTTGTACTTAAATATGGCATAATCAAGCCAGTTTCCGTTTAGTTGAAAGCCACCTATCCCCTGGAATCATGTTTAATTTTCGACGAATTACCTAACTGTGTATCATTTTTTTTTTTTTTTCATTTACAATTTAACAGGACTTTTTTTACCTAACTTATTCAAATAAGCAGTTCAAACAAAAATTATCAATATCGAAAGAAAAAGTGACTGAAGAGTGAGCACTACATGTAGCTAGTTTTAAAGATTAAATGTGTGCTTGAAACGTATTGTGTTGACAATAAAATGCGAAGATAAAAACGAATTTATTACCATGTTATATTATGTCTTATATCACGGCCGAAAAGAAAAAGAATGACGGAATTCTGGTATTTTGGATAGAACATGCACAAATTCGAATACTCCTAGACTATTGTTTTTCTGAAGATCCATTTCTTCTAGTATCTGAAACAGAGAAGGACGTTAGTACAAATTCTACTAAAGCCATCATAACAATTTTACCACTTCGGAAACCGTATTCTTAATCTCGATTGATAGCTGATCCTTTGAGGTAAGTCGATCGCATATCATGATCACATCTTCCTTCGTTATTAGATTATCGTTATCGAAGTCGAACACCCGAAATGCCCAAGTAGCTTTCACATGATGGGGACAGTTGTCGGACATCACACTGAATAAATCCAACACATCTTCGAACGAATACTTAGTATCACGCTGGGATGAAAATACTTCAAACAGCCTATCACGAAACGGATTGTACTGAAGAATGAATTGAAAATAATTTTCTTCGAATAAGGTGTTGCTTTTGCTTTTCTTGCTAAAACTGTTTAAATTTACCTTCAATTGAGGAAACACTTCCATCACTTTCTGACATGGGAATCTTCTTTGCAAATCCTGTTGTATATCTTCACCCGGGGCTAGATTGACGAATTTATCCAAAATAAGCATTATTTCCCACTTGGACAAAAAGGTTAGTTCACTATATTCATTCAACTGTTCCGAACTCAAAATACTTTTCCCTGCACCCATGTTTCGTCACCTTCAAATCAAAGCGAATGAAATCAATAATAAATTAAGCCAACGAAGTGCTAGGGGAGTGTCAGCTCTTTGACGACTAAACATTGATGGCAAGAAATAAGAAACTAAATTGATTACCGACGACGAAAAATCAATTGACGACCACTCTATTTGGATTGAAGCGTTTCAAGTGTCGAGTAGAGCTGACAACAATGGATTTGGGATATAGAATGAAACATTTTGAAACCTTTTGTAACAAATAGATGCTTGCAAATATTTTTCCTCGTAAACTCAATAAGGCTTTGCACGATGATGGCTTATGTTTAACTTTTGTTTTAAATTCTTGCTTGCACTGTTAACCCGCTTGTCATCGCCGTTTGATGCAGCAGCGCTTTCACATGGCCACACGGTAATGAGTCCAGCCTCGCCAGTAGTTATCAGACAGTTTTCCTGTAATAATAAGACACATATAAGACTATCTCTGATAAGCATAAGCCATAACAACGGTAGTAGAAATTACTCTTAATAATTTCTCAGCGCCAACCACGTTGTCGATGTTAATGGAAAAAAGTTGTTCGAGTGTGTTTGACTACCTATCAGATAAGAACTAGGTACTAAAAATAAGGTATCTGGTCAACTTACTTTTGCATCATACACGCTGGCGCGAACGATTTGTTTGTTTTGTACAAAGTTTCTGTGTGGTAAAACACCTTTCTCGTTACATTTTAATGTTCGCAGACATTCCCTATAACGACGAAAATAGATAAAGTAAACTATTAGCCCTCTACTGCATACGAGCCCATATATGGTCTCAGTACTTCCATCAACAAAACAAAATCTCAACGGATTCATAATTCATCATGTTACAAAAGTGTAAGATGCACGGAAATAATTACCCTTTATTATAGTTCGATCCAGCAAGTATAATGAATCCTTTATTAACGGTATTATGAGCGTTGATGACGTTGCAATCAATAACTGATTTTCTTTTAATTGACTGAGTTATCTGTTCCCTTTGATAACAAAACTCAGTATCCTGCGTTTCTACGTCAAGAAGGTGGAAATCATTCGTGGTTGTTATTACCGATATCCTATCTTTCTCCAGCGCAGTCTGGTGCCAATTTATGGCCTCGATAGAGTTATCAACATTGAAGCAGAACTGCATGGCATCATCCTCGTTCGTCTGTGATATATCAAACACATTTACGAGACCATCAACGCTAGCACTGGCCAAAAAATCGGGGTTGTTTGGATGAAATCGTACACTCGTGATGTCCTCACTATGACTTTCCCAATAGCAACCAAGATATTTCCGTTCTCGTATGTCGAAGAATAGAAGAAAACTATCACCACCCTTTTGCACATCCGTAGAGGCACAAAGTACACGGTCGTTCTGGTTAACATCGACAGCGGTCATCGTCTTACGGGTACCCTCAGAAGAATCATCAAACTCGTGAACCACTTTCTCGGCCCGTAAATCGAACAACGAAACGTACCCTTCCTCCGTACAAGCCGAAACCAAGTTGGGATCTTGGTTGAAAAACTTCACACCTCGAACAACTCTTTTGAGATGTCCTAAATTTTCATTCAACTGAACAAGTGACCCATCTTCTCTAAATTGGTAAGTTTGTAGAACATTTTTGGACAAACCAACAGCCAGCTTTTGGCTGTCGCTAGAAAGCGATAGATGTAGACCACACGTTCTTTTCAATGAGGCTGCTAATTCGCATTTTGGTGCTATGGGATTTTCAAAGAGACGTTTAAGCTCCAAAGAATTGCAACAATCTTCATCGGGGATTGGGTTTTCTTCGTCAGAGCTTTGGTGATCTGCAATATCGAAAAAATGTGGATATGAATATAATACTAACAACAAATATGTTGATTTCAAAACTGTATTATAAAACCAGTTGCCTCACCTAATAGGTCAGAAAAAATGTAGGTCTAACTGTGCCTCAATAAATTTTTCTCTAGAAGTTTATCATTAAGGACAAGGCTTTTAAATAACTATTTAGTAGGTACTTTCATCAGCAAAATATCAAGGCCTTTATAAGGTTAATGAACAATTTTTTTTATCTTAAGTGTCTTTTTAAAAGATGTTCAAACGAAACAACCAATAACTGATAGTTTTGTACCTTTTTTTTAAATTTGAATTAGATCAGACATTATTCGGTGAATTATTATTTTTCTAAGCCAATAATGATAAACTGAAATCTCAATTTATCAAATAAACGAATTAAAAACCCCTTTCAGTACAACCTTTTTTTCAGGAATATACCACTTTAGGGCATTCTTTCCTATTTAAGTTATACAACCTTACAACCGCTCTACCCACTCTACAACCTTACTAAGCATAACCACCTCGGATGATTTCGGTAACTACGAAGATTTGAAAATTTCATCGATTTAATCAGGTGCGTTACGTTACTATTACTTTAAATTTGATTTACTTACCTTCAAACATTATAACTGTACGATCGTATCTTAAGCCGAAAATAATTTTGTAAATTCGCGATTCAAGCTCGTTTTGTCTTTTTCATTTATTTATTTCTCCTGCAGCATCGCGTGCGTTTCAACACTGAGAAAAATTGTCTATTTAGTTTTAAGCAAAATGTTAGGAAACATTTTGGAGCTTGAAGTGTTTGAGATTTATGAGATTTGAAAATGTAATTGTGAAAATTTGATTTAATGATTTTTGTATCGTAAATTATTGAAAAAATATTGAAGTAGCCATTGGTTTAGAGTCACCTTATAGTGTTTTCGTTTATTGGCAGTGGCAACCTAAGTTACCAACGAGTTTTTCCCTACACTATAGCTATAGCTGCTGTTATTTTATTAATTCAGAAGTCCACAGTTTTGCCCGAGATTTGAACCTCAAGCAGGCGGTTGCACCCCTTAAAAGTTGTCAGTGTTGGGGGGAAAACATGAGTATGAGTATAGCAACAATATATTTGCATCGTCCCGGGTAACGATTCTGTTTGTTTATTCAGAAAAAGTTTCGCCCCGCGCTTGTGGAGAAAACGAAAACGGAATTAGTGACAAACAGTTTTTTCACTTATTAATAAACTAGCACCCAAACTGTTACGACCTGCGTTATTCTTCTTCAAAAAATAAACACTTAACACGAATTAATTTCTTTTGAGGACAAAAGTCATGTGCTCGAATTTTAAGTTGAGTATATATTGAGTAAAAAAACATCGAACGCTTTTTATGAGGGATAAACTTTACTAATTTGGATAGTCGAAGCCCGGAGTGATAATTGCACCTTATTTTTCGGGTCAATATTTTTTTTTCTGTGTTCAACTTGCATGCAAGTGACGTGTGCGTGAATTGCTTTGGCGGTTTAATCAGTGGTTTGATTTGTGTTTGGGTTTTGAGATAAATTATACATTCCTTTATTTTTGAAATGACCGACGATCGCGAAAGGCTACAAACTTTTGGTGATCTTCAAGTGGTGGATGCATCCCAGCTGAAGAATATACCCTTAAAAACTATTGCGCGGATATCGCTTAACAGCCTACGTCGTCAAGAGAGCGATGTCGAGGTGTACGAATTTGTCTTCGGACAGATTTCGAATGGATTCGATCCTGACGAATTCGAGAAAATCGTTTCCCAAAACCTACTACCTGAGTTTCTCAAACATTTGGACAAGGTGAGTCAAAAGATGAAAACTCTAAATTATACATAATAATCTTCATTCAAATAATCATTGCCTAGATCGTGATAGAACTGAAAGATAGTGCTTTGATATGTTTCCAAGTGGACAATCTCAAGTCATTGCTGCGATTGGGAAAGGTGCTACTGAACCTGAGCGGAATCGTCGTTGGAACGGCAGAAACTTATCAGTTGTACACAACCGTGCCCATTTTCTTCGAGTTCCTAGTACGCAGTTATGATTTAATTCGTCACAACGGAAAACAATTCAAACCTGGAACGGACGAGCACGAATTAATTAAACAACTCTTTGCAATCAGCCAGAAGATTCAACAGTATATGGTTGAATTGTTAGCACCAACTGCGTGCACTGGGTTCTACTTCCAACATGTAGACGTTGAAAAAGAATTCGCATGCTTGAAGGATGGTTGGTGAATTTGGTTTTATTATGTTTATCACAAAGTAAACTAAACTATTATTTGATTCCAGTTATAACAAAGCTCTGTAGCCTGGGATGTCTGGCTACTAAAGTCGATACCAAACTTTCGACAGAAGCTTGGAAAGCGTTGATTAATCTCTGTACAATGTACGGTGTTCAAATAAGAAATAATGAATCCGCATGGCTTCACTCATCCATGTTACGTATTAACGAAGAGATTGAAAAATCTTTCAACTCTATAGTAGATGGCGACATTGTTCTGGACAAAGGTTTAACAATAGTTTTGAAATTAGACAACCTTTTGCTTAAAGTTCTCCTGAAACTGCTGTCATTGGTTAAGCTTGAAGAGTTTAATAATTTCAAATCTTTACTAAGCACTCTCGTGAAAATCGAGAACGTATTGATTACGAAAAAGTTGGATAAAACGCTAACAGACACCATACGGCAGTATTTGGTCATCGGTTACATGAATATTGTGAACATGGCTTACAAACATTTATGTTTTGCAAAGGTAATAACAATTTAAATATAAAGGCTTAACACCTGATAACTAAAGACATTTTTCAGGCTTTATCGTCGTTGGATGTGGATACTGATGAGGAAATTTATACTTACTTAACAATAGTGAATCACGTCATTACAAAGCTAATAACAGACAGGAAAATTTCAAGTTTATTGGATTTGTACACTTTGAAAACAAACATCCTCAGGACATGTTGTAAATCTATCGCAAAAAGTCACTCTTTATTCAATCAGCAACCGGACAGCTACCGTTTGGTATTGGTGCATCTAACAGCGTTTGTTATGATTTCTGTAAAACAAGCACCGGTCGAACGGCAAAAAGAGGTTGAAAAAACACTCACCAACATGCTTCTTCAGGATGCCTATTGGGTTGGAGTGATAGGATTGGATATATGGAGCACATACCTAAGGTGTTGCTCGATGAATCTGCTGTTACAATATTTCCGATTCTGGAAAAATATTTACGATCAGTATTCCATGTTTGCATCGAGGCCGCAAGAGGTTTTCGTTGGCAGATTGCTACGTAACATTTATCTTTTCTGCCCCAGGATCATACAGCAAAAAATTAAACAAGAATTTGCATTCACGGAAATTAACAATCGTAAAATGTGGCACGCTGTTGGAATGATTCATTACGAGGATGAAACAAAAGATTTAAGAAAACTTTCGATTTTGCAAGACATTAAAGAAAGCAGCCCCTTGAAAAAATCTCATCTGACTAAACAGAGTATCTACAGTTTAGTTTATAGTTTCCAACTTTTGGCAAGTTTGCAAGAGTTTGGTAAACAAGCACTCGAGCAAGTAGTACCAGATTTGGAATATTCCCTGAAAATAATTTCGAAAAATATCGATCAATTTTCGAAAAGCTCGTTGCTCAGTTCATTACTTAATGTACTCACTTTATGTGTGAAATTTCGCATACCTTGTCAAAATGCCGTTAATATAGCACTCGATCTGATTTCTAAAGGACCAAGTTATGCAAACAATGATTATTGCGTTTTGAAGTTACTTTTCATAAATCGACAAGATCGAGCTATTCACCAGCTAAAACATCAAATCATGGTACGAAATGAAGGAATTTTGAAAGCAACAGCGAAACGGATAAGTCACGTTCAGTCGCCAAAACCTTCACGACTAAATTTTAAATATCAACTAACCAGTCATAATTGTGACGAAATCAAGCACGTGTGTTCGACGCCCATAAAAATTAATTTTAATTTGACTCAACATATAAGCGATAAAATTGACGACCTTTTTCCTGAAGGCGACAGTTTTGATTTATCAGTTGCGGAAATCGAATCGGAGGAAGCGATACAGCCGGAAACGAAAAGATTGAAAACGGCCGACCAACACTACACGCCCTCAACAAATCACCCTAATCGTAATTTACAAAATGCCATCGATGAAATTCGACAACAAACCCAAATTCTTAGCAAGCACCAACTCAAACTTAGTGAAGGACAAATCAAACAAATTGACAATGTCATTCAGATGCTTAATGAAATACGCAGGGTTAGTTATAAATAAATTGAAGTATAAGTAATAAAACAAAAAGATATACCTGAAATATAAAATATAAAAACAACGAAAGAACTGCTAGATTTGTGTGTTAAAACAATCACATGATGTGATATTTCACTTGCGAAATTGAAATCCAATTCATTTAAGGTTTGCAAAATTTTAGCGCTTTTTTAATCTATATATACTTTTTATATAGTTGAATGTTTTGCTTATTTTTAGTTCCATTTTTTCACTGCTCCTCTTTTTGTTATTTTTTGAATCTGTGGGCCCGAGTCCTCTTTTCGCCAGTACCATCTTTTCTTTTCAAAAACATTTGCCTTCTTTTCTCTCTACGCAGTTCATTTTTTTTCTTAGTGGCGGATGTATTTGTCTTTTTCCCATTATTTTTTAGTATGCCATTGCGATTTTTTGCCATGATTTTTGTATGTGGATATTTATTATTTTTTTCATGTGATCTTTTGGTGTCTTTTTTTAAGTGATATCCGCATCTTTTTGTTTTTTTTTTCTGCATTCTTTTGCATGGCTTGTTCTTTTTTCATTTGATTGAAAAATTCAAAAAACATTATTCTGGAAACTAATCGACTAGGCTTAATTAAATTGGGAAACTGGAAATGTGAAGCCATTTTTCAACGAAAATGATCTTTTTTTTGTTGAGAAAACTTGAAGACTAATAATGTTTTTTGAAAGAAGGTTATATGTTTTAAGAATATAAATCTGTAAAAATTAGGAAAAATGATTTAATAATGCCAAACGGATAAACTACCTACAAATGTCGTTTATCGATGTTACTGTTATCCACTACGTGTGAAATATTAAATAATAGTTCAAGAAGGTTCAGATGAATTACGAAGGATTTCTTGTATCTAAAAACATTATCAATTTGAGATTGTACTCCGATTCGTCAGAAACGCGTAGCTCGTGTGATAGGTTTCGAACAACTCTCAAAGTTGATTTGAATGTTGTTTGACTCGTCCACACTACGAAATCTTACATAACACAATAACATCTCAGCAACCCTCTTCAGATTCATAAGATGGATGGATAGCACCAATCCCATCTCAATCTTTCTTAAATTTTCCCATTTTTCATGTTACGCTATCTGCAGCGCTTTAAAAACATGTTGACAGGAAGATATTGGGTGAAATATTGCTATACAAAATTATGTGTAATTGCCGTGTAAAATGGATTCTAATGCCGTTAAATCATCTTTCAAGTCGGCAAGAGATTATGGTAAAGCAACTGAGTTAACAGTATGTTTACGGATGATTGAGACCATTCATTGTTCAATTTTACCCATTTATGAAAAATTTACAATAAATCTAGACCATAAATCAAAATAGAACAAAATTTTTCCGCTGAATCTGAGCCTTTTTTTTCTAATTCAAATCGTGTGGACTATAAGGGAAAAAAGGAAAACCCATCAAATTAACGGGATCTCATAAAGCTTAATCTCATTAATCTCATAGGTTGACATTACTTATGCCGTATTTGTTTTGACCCTGGTGGTCCACTAGTTGTGCACTAAGTGCTGTCAAAGCGTTTTTATATGAAGATGACAGCAGTTAGTGCATCACTGGTTGGCCATGGCCACCAGATAAAAAACAAATAAGGCATTAGACTGTTTGTTGCTGTTTGTTCACCGTCAAGGATGAACCGATGTTCAAGGTTCACAGTAACACCAACAAAAAAAAACCTGACCACACCACAACCGAAATCATCAAAAAGTAATTCAAATGATCTCTGAAAGCTCTAGCTTCATATTTGTGCAACTTTAAAAAAACAGTGATTTGTGGAGCTCATTTTTTACAAAAGAATAACACAAACAATAAGGAATAGTGAGTGTGAGTAGTTTACATAAAGATCTACAAATCTCTACTAAATCTTCAAAACATTTGAGAATTCGAAAAGATAGTGTGCAAAATGTAGGTTTGGTAAAGTTTCAGCTGTTAAGAATACACCATTTAAACTGAAACGTCTAGATTGTAAGAGAAATAAAATTCAAGTTACTTACCAGAAGTGAGTCACCGTCAGCTGCTAGTTACTCCGCTGAAACAAGTAAAGATACATGTGTCGTGTTTGTTAGTGTTAATGACGTATTGATCCCTGCCGCTAGTTGATTCCTAGTATGGCGCGTAGTAGGTAGCTCGTCCCCGATATCCGCGACTGTCGAGATGGACCGGGATAGATGCAAACGTATGGTGAGCGCGTGTGTGAAATTTAACGATAGAAATGATCGAATAGAAAACGAAATATCAGTTTATTTTTTCCCATTACAATATGAATTATTCATCTATCACTGGTTATGGCGAGGGCTTTCATAAGGTACGTACATTGGCCTCCTGGTTCCCCGGTGGGATCCATAGCAGCAAGCACGGGAAACGCGAGAGGTTCGGCCACGCAATCCCCGTGGGAATCGGTTGGTTGTGCACATTCCTGGTCGATTTGTCCGTTTCGGATTCACTTTGATTTGCCGACCGCGGAAAAGGGTTTCATTCATGGCAAGAGCCGTCTCCACGAATTCCTTGGAACCGAATTCGATATAGGCGAAACCCTTGGGATGTCCATCGACTTTGTTGCACAGAATGGTGACACGATTAATGGTTCCACAGCCGTGAAAATGAGCCTCCAACTCTTCAGCAGTTGCTCCATAATCCACATTACCAACATAGATCGACCGATTATCAATTTCTGCCTTTTCTTCTGCTGTTAGAATCGGCGTGGTTCCGGTCGGGGATCCCAATGTCATCTGCTTGGTTACCTCTGTTTGCAGTTGTTTTAACTTTTCAGCCTCTTCTTCCATTTCTTTTACTCGTGCTTTAATTGCCTCTAGTTCAGGGTCGATTTGCATTTCTGCCCCTTTGAGGTAATCATCCTGGAAATAGAAAATTTGCAATCAATTGATTACATTTATGAATTTCTGAGTTTGTTGCAACTTACCTCGATAATCAGCTCTGAATCATCGTCGTTGGATCCAAGAGTTCCAAGGTTGGAATCATTCAGTAGACTTTCATCAGCCATATTGATCTACGAGATGGAATATAAGGATGGCAATATATTCAGCTATTTTGTAGGCATCTTATAGGAAAGGTACGGGTATTGAACGCAATTCAAATAACAAGCTTTATTTGCCAATATTGAAATACGACTCAATATATTTTATATGTTAGTAAGGGGCGAATGCGCCAACATTGCTATTTTTGGAAAATTTCGTTTAAAATTTAACAGCTCCATAAGCTCCCAGATAAAAATATTATTTTGATAATATTATAAAATACAAGATATCTCGATTTTTCGCTCGCAGCGAGTGTTATGATCTGAGAAGTAAAGCTGGAATGTTATAAATTCAATAACATTGAATTTATTCAGCTTAGCTTAGCTTAGCTTGATTGACTACTCACATCCACCTTGAATCATTGAACCCGAAATGCTCCTTAAGATATCTGGATGAAGAATTTATAAGTATTCTAGTACACTCTGTGATTGATTTCTTAATTTGGTTTAAATACAAGTCAATACATTTCGGATTCCAAGTTCGCAGGCGTGGCTCAGTAGAACAAGTACCACATCGCCAATGGTTGCTATTCCGTGATTGACCGAGGCCATCAATTTTGCTCAGAGGTCAAATGAACGGAACCTGGGATTGGCTACACATTCACAATGCACAAAACTGATGCTCTCTTTTTAAACATCAATAACGGCGCCGGCCACGTCCTAGTAGTCAATTGATAGGATAGAAAAAATGAGAAAGGGATAAAAGAACAACTTTGTGCTTAAGAACCGAGGTCACCTCTGCATCCTTGCAAAAAATTTTTGTAAGGAATGTGACTAATGTTATGCTGATAGCTTTTTCTCCTGAAATATAATTTATATTTATTAAAACATTTCAACCAGGTAAGAAACAACATTTTTGAAAGGTGATAATGACTAAAACACATTAGAAGTCAATCTATCAAGTTGATTTCCATTTTCATATCTCTAATAGTTGTTGTTCAATTATATGAAAATTTCGAAATGATATTCAAACTGGTGTTCTAAATCATATTTTTGTAGGAATTTAAAAACCAATAAAAATGTAACAGTTTAAATATTTTGGAGAAAAATTCCAAAAAAGGTTGTAATAACTAAAATGTTGAATAGAACCATATTGAAGAAAACAAGTCCTAATAGAACGTTTTACCACTTTTTTCAAGAGAAATGGAGAGAATGTGATCACATATAAAAACATTAAATGTTGATTATTTTAAACAATTTCAATTGGAAAATTCAGGTAACGACTTTCCGCATTTGATCAGAAACATAAGGATTTAACGTGTTCCCTGTTTATGATTTAATCGTGATATAAATGAGTATCGACGAGTCTTCAAAATTTTGAACATTTGAATAAGGAAAAATTTAAGAGAAATGTCAAAAGAAGTTATTTTATAAGTCAATCCATGTTTTAAACATTAAAAAGAACCAATTTCGTTGAAAATATAATTTGAATAACGATTGGTTTGAAAACATTGAAAATCATTTCATCAAAATAACGAAATGTTTTTTTGTTACATTTTTAATTTGACAAAAATATTTGTGAATAGCTTTCCGCATTTAAAACATTGTAGTATTTAAGGTTGATTTACAGTTTTGACTAACTGATTATTTAAAAAAATGAGAATACTTAGCTTTAACGTTTTCCGGATACCAAACATGAATATATGACTTCGAAAGTTTTAATCCTCGATAAATATGATTTTCCGACCGCATTCCAGAAAGACAGGATAAATAAACATTTGAAATAAGGGTTTGAGAGCACATGAAATTTTTTCCACGAAAACAAAACACTTCCGTCATCGACGGTCACAGCCTACCGAGTCAATAATATTGAATTTATTCAATATTGAATTACTCTGATCTCTCTGATATTATGTGTATAGCACCAAACCGAATAGCGACAGTTTTACTAGCGACACTTTTTACTAGCGAGATTCCTGTCACTCGAAGGCTTGTTATTCTTTTTTTCAGTCCAGTAGATGATTTTCATGTAGTGCATAAACTTTGTTTATGTTATTTACTGTTGATTTTCCTTAGGCCATCAATCGCATACTCCAAATCTCCTTGGAAACTCACTATACGTCGTTATGATTTTCAACGTCGCGACGTATGCGCCGTGTCGCTAGTGCACTGAACCAAATTGGGCGATCGAATATATAGGGTGTTTCTTTTAACTTATATCATTTGAGGTACAATTCTTTTTATAGTGAAAAATGATACAATCTATCAAAAAGCATTCTACATTTCATACGAAATTTAAATTGATTAAAATCAATAAATTATCTTTTGTTTGTTAAAAAAAATACTTATAGATTTTATAAGGAGGCTTTGAATATAAAATGCATTGAACCAAAATGCGTTTGTTTATTCCATCAAATCCCATAAAGGATAGATTTTAACAGAATTCCCAATAAAATAAATCTCTTGACCTGTTTTGGTATACAGTTATGAAATTTTCATCTTTCAAAATGTCGGAAATAGCTGCGGTTGTATTAAAGTTTAATTCAGACGGAAATCAAGCAGGAAAGCGCAAAGATTTGCATCGGAAAGTGATGACACTGGTTCTTATGGTGAGTATCTTATTTGGTTTTGCATTTTAAGATAAAATATGTATAATCTAAACAAAATTGATATTTTCCAGGAGGTGGAAAAAGGCGGCAACCCAAGTAGCAGAAAAGCGACAGTAAATAAAAGTTAACCCGTGCCGACGGTACCTCTGTTAAGAATGAAGGAGGGCAGCGCGATCCAATGTAGTAGTCTGGAGTTTGGACGAGTCACCTTTGCCGGACTTTCCATCGCATCCTCGCTCTGTTCTGTATCAGACCAATTCCGATCCCATCTTCAAAGATTGCAATGGGTTCCTGCCGGAATAGCAAATACATCGAGAACGACAGATGCGGAAATGGTAACCATGTTTTTTCATCTTATTCCTCTGAGTTTTCTTGAACAAAATTCATTTCTTTCAGAATTAATTTTGGACGAAGGGCAAAATCATGCCGTAATGTTACATACCGAATGGTGCTGTTCCCGAGCTTTCATCAGTCAAATTCAAGCGACCAACACAAACACCTTTTGGAAATCTAGCCCAGCAGTTGAGCTTGGTTAGAGAACCCTCGAGAAAATCGCCGGCCAGGAAGAGCTCCTTTCAGCTGGGGTTAAAAAATTTGCAAACATCAACAAGCTGGAACCAAAAGAAGAAAATCCGACTAGCCAGAATCGATCGCATCTTTAAAGACCCGGAAATGATGCCGTAGAAATATGTTAATTGTCCCGTTCTTAGCAAGTGGCTGCTGCCCAGCTCCCAAGCGATCGTTCCCAATGCGTGTCTGATGGTGCATTTGCCCACCATTCGGGAGGACCACGCGAATTACATTAACGAATTGTTCCGGTACAGTGAAAGCCTTTAAATCTCATTCAACTTCTGAGGCGGAATGCAAGGAGTTCTATTCTGACCAGTGAAACGTTGACCGTTAAACCGCTGATCAGGACATTCCGATTGCTGTGCGACTGGAAAATCTACATGTTACTGACGGCAGCCAGGTTTGCGTGAAAACGGCATCTCAAAAAGCGGATAGGAAGATTTTGAACTCCAGCTATGCAGAGTATGTGTATAGTCTTGGATTGATAATGAAATCCTTTTGTGCAATTATACTTGGTGGCGTTTTCTCTTTTTTCTCCGTTTCCGCTGTTCAACAAATGTCATCAATCGTTGCAGGGAACTGATCGCATCCGGACATAGCTAAGTCAAACAAAATTCATTTGGAAAGGCAAAGTTTTTGAACAAACAAGCCGACAGGTCCGCACTCAGCATCACACCATGACTGAGAACTACTAACGGAAAGGAGGCTTTTATGGCAAGAAGTCATATTTTTGGCCGTCTAGGGAAAGTTTTCGAAGGGCTTGACTGTGCTGACCTGAATGGCAGAGCTGTGATAGTTAAGGATTTCTACCATTTCCACTGCTCAAAGACGCTCGTGTCATATTAAGGAAAACCACTTCGAAGAAGCTCGGACGCGAGAGAATGGAAATGGTTCAGGCGATGAATGGTGGGTATCAGAAATATTCCTTTAAATAAAAATTATGTATCAAAACATTTTTTCCAATTTTCGTTTAGGTATTCGTTGGACACGCCCCGTGCTATAAATAAAGTCATCAGTCGAGTCATTCGACACAAGAATGATTACGGTGCTATTCTAATGTGCTGCAGCCGTTTTCATAACCCTCGACAGAAAGCACAACTATATTTCCTGGATTCAGAGAGATATGAGCACAGTCGAAGCGAGTGTGGTTAACGTCATTAAGGACCAAAGCTGCACAGTACCCGTCACTGAGGACAAGTAGTTTACGCAGTTCCGCCGCAGTTCATCCTTCCAATATTTTGCTGCTCGAATGGATTTCTTGATGTGTCCCAAAAATGAAAGCAACAGGATTTTGTAGTCATGTCTAGATTTGACATAGGCTGGATCAGTCTCCAGCAGCCGTTAATGATAAGTGCAGGTAGCTATCAGAAAAAAAAAGTAATATTTTTACTTCTTTGTTAAGTTCAATTGTGCCCGGATTGTTCACTTTAATTTGTTTTCAGAATTACACATAGGAGTATTGAAGATTTAGGTACTTGATGATTTTTAATTTGAGAAATATGAAATATTTAAATGAAAAAAAAAAAAATTAAACAGTTTATATTTCCGTTATTATATTATTTGTGTCACAGCAAAATAACCCGTAAATCTTTGGGAAGAAATATCGACTAAGTTTTATAATCATTATCATCATGCATTTTCCCATTTGTTTCTATTCTAGCACAATCGGCACAAAATTTCCGTACAAAAGTTTGTTATATTGATTGAATTATGATTTGTGTGTAGATATAAAATAATTGTTTTATTTTTTCACGATAACACAGATAACAATCGTACTGTAGTCAGGTAGCATAAGAATATTATTTGTAATATGAAATTTCCATTTGTTAGATAGAATAAGAATAAATTTATGATGTAAAAATGTTCGACCTGGTAAATCATTGTATTTTAATAAATCTCAATGCAAAATACACTTATTTATGAGAAATAAACATTTTAAATTTCATTGAAATATTCGATTCATTTTACTCCGTTCACTAAGCATTATTTATCACCATATTTATAGTGGAACATATTGGAACGATTATTTTTTACTTTCATTAGAACTTCCGATAAAATCAATCGGAAATAATGATCACATTGTTGCATGCCAGTCTTTAAAAAGTATTGGATTTTCCTTTAGTGCAAAAACACTAGAATTCCCGATAATGCTTATAGCCCGATTTTGTTCAGTGTGGGCAAAGCTGCTGTGATTATTAGCGCTCATATTTTGGTTTATATCTGCATGTAGAATACAACTTTGAATAGGTACCTACAACACTTTCGGTAATTGTAATTAAATGATACTTATGTTATAAAGTTTTTTTCAAGTGGTTCCTAAAATAAAGAATACATACTGAATTTTGATGTTTCACGACAAAGAATTCTTTGCGGGCCTCAATGTGTAATATCAATACAAAATATCCGTCTAATATATGTGTACGATTAAAATGTAGATCTTCTAACATACTATATCATTCGGCGACTAACTCAATTTATTTACATTTAGCGCATTTGCTTTTAAAAAAGATATCGATATGTTATATGAAATTGAATCAAGCCTTTGTTTCCCTTCTCATTCAGACATATATAAATGCAAAAGCAATTTTCTTGAAACACGACAAAGCGGTCAAACGAGCTTCCAAAGCTATGCAGGTATATTTTATTTTTAAGTTTTATTAGTGACACTTTACCCCAAAGCCCTTCTCCTTAGAGCATCTGTATCCGTGGTCTAAACAGCCGGTTTAGACCTAAATTCCGACCAAAGCAACCGCACTGGTGGTCCACTATACCAGTTCCAACTAAATTTTTTCAGAACTGGTATAAGGATTGATCCAGATCTGAGCAGATTTGCATCCAATTTTACGCAGTTCAAAACAATTTACCAGTTAATAGACCAAGTATGGAGTTGCCATTTTTTCACTGGATTCGATCTAATTTTGTAGGTCTTAGAGCACCTGTATCCGTGGTCTAAACAGCCGGTTTATACCCGAATTCCGACCAAAGCAACCGCACTGGTAGTTCATTAGACCAGTTTCAAAACAAATTTTCTTAGAACTGTTATAAGGCTATAAGGTGCTCACAGAGCACTTGTATCCACGGTTTACTCTTGGGTCTAATTTATACAAGAATTGAACCAACGAAACTAGATCTAATCCAGTGAAAAAATGGCGACTCCAATCGTGTTCCATTAACTGTCAACGGTTTAGAACTGCGTCAAATCGGATCCAAATCGCATTATTTTTTTTGTAGGATTTTAAACCAAATGGTTTATTCATCCCCAAAATCGCATCAATGTTGGAGCAATCCTTATATCTACTAGTTCTAAAAAATTTCGAGATGAAACTTGCATAATGGAACACGGATGCGGTTGCTTGGGTCGGAATTTGGGTCTAAACCGGATGTTTGGACCACGTATACAGGTGCTCTTATTCTTGTATAAATTAGACCAACACTGCAAAAAATCCACATTTAGGATGTATGTTTCCCCACACATACGTCTTAAAAATTGCTCTACGTTTAGATTTCATATGATCCATATGATTTTCATTTGTCACACATAAAATATATCTTAGGAATATGAAGTTTATAATATATTGACATATAAATTCAATGATTTTCGTCTTTGGAAATCTTCATGTTTTCAAAATGGCCACCCTGAAGAAAAGGTTGGCGTACCTGTTCTGTGTCAACTAATTAGGTGAGTAATGCTCAGTAAAAATTTGATGAATGAATCTTCATTGATCTATTGTATTCTTCCTCACAGGAAACTGGCTGGCAACCGACTGAAATACTGACGCAAATGGGCGCCCGAAAGAGGTCGTCTGTTATCATTCGCATCCGGATCTCGGCTGCTGACTTTCTTGCGGGCTCCGGTTGCACTGAGTTTGGTTGGCCTTTTATCGATATCGGTAATCGTTTACACATCCTGAACATTTTATAAGGTGAGTTTATAGTTGTTTTGATCAGGTTCAGGTCTAACACATATTTTATTTTAGCAAAATAGTGTCATAGTCGGTCGGAGATTGATGAGAAACCGACTTCCAATATCCGTTCCAGCGGAATAAGACCGTGTTATGGACAAAAGCTTCGTTCAACGGTTGGTAAAAATCGGTTTCAACTGGTTTCTGTCAACTGGTAGATGTTCAACGAGCCAATGTTTTGGTCGAAACTAGTCAGGTCGTTGTTCAATGGAGCAAGTAGAAACTAGTCGAAACCAATCCAGCTCGGCAGAAGGATTCGTTTCGACCTGGTGGTCGAAATCGATCGAAGTCAATTGGAAAGAGACAGGAGATCAACTGTCAATCCTCCATTTTTTTTTTTTTTGTCTGCGTTTACACGACTTTGCCTAGGGCCAATTATGGCCCAACTTGGCTGACTAGTGTATGTTACAGTTCTTGTGTATATGTGTTCTTGTGTTGTTTTCTGCATATCTATTTTTAGAATTTTTCGAGTCTACTTTATCGGTAGCTATTGTGCCTGCTTTACTTGTATTTATACTCCGGGGAGTTTACAATCGTTATTATTTTTTCGAATACATGTTCATGTTTGTTTTTCATGGTTGTATGGGCGATACCCAATTTTACTTCTTATGTTTATACTCCAGGGGAGTTTACAGTTTCTTGTATGTTGTCCGAAGACCTTATTCTTGGCCAAAGCCTTTATTCGATTCTTGTACTCATGAAGAGTTTACAAATCTTGGTTTTTTTTTTATTGTCCGAAGACATTCTTATTCTGTGGGTGTCCGAAGACCTATTCTTGTTAGCCCTAAGCTAAAGATATTTTAACTTAGGACTATTTTTTGTTAGGGGGGTGAGGAATCGAACCTCTCATTGTCTGATTGTAAATCAAACCATCACCTAGCTGACTGAGCTAAGTGCCCCCCCTAATCCTCCATTTCTACTTGTTTCGATCCGTTTCGACCAGGTTTCATTGAACAGATTAAATCAGCACCAACACGAGAAAAGGGTCTATTAGTCTGTTCAATGAAACTTAGTAGAAACGGGTCGAAACAAGTAGAAATGGATTCAACCAGGTCGAAACGAATCCTGCTGCCGAGCTGCACGCTCGATTTTATTTAACCATTTATGGTTATAGAATAACCATTTTATGGTTTTTGCTAAAAAACTATCAATATGGTTATTTTTTAAGAATTTTTCAATGAAGAAATTTAACCATTTTGGAAGTTTTCGAGTATTAACCATAAAACGGTTGAAAAGCTTGAAGTTTTTCCATCGCCATTTTTGAAAGTTACGTGAAGCAAACCGAACGCGTTTCGCAAAATCTTTTTTTCGCACGGATAGAATAAAATTCCAAATAAATATATACCGGTGGTTCGGGTGTGCGTGGAAAGATTCTGAAAGGTAATTGTTTTATCACAAACTTTTCCAAGAAAAACTCAATCTAAAAATTAAACAAAATTGCAGTGCACTAGTTGGAAGAATCCGCAAGAGTCCGGATTCAGTTCCGGTGAAACTTAAACGTGACGTCTTGCGCGGGAGTACTAATTTATTACCGGAACGAGCGCACCTATTGCCACAAAAATTGGTCATTCCGATCGTTCTCCTTATTCGGATGGAGCTGGGGCGTGTCGGACAGCCCAAAAAGCAAGGATCATCCCCGGTGCATTTAGCGCTAAGAAGCCGAAAAGTGAACAGGTAACTTTTGACGGGCAATGATCCTGTTCTTATTCACAACAAATAAAACGTGTCAATTTAATTTTTGCCTTATCCGGCAGTGCAAACCGGTCAAAAATGAAGGAATACGCCATCCCGAAAAGCTCCCGTCGGAGCAGATCAGCTTCGTGACACAGCGGATGGTCCACATCAAGTCGGATGCGAACAAGATCGTCCGAAAGCCGCTGCTCAAGAATCGGGAAACAAAGTTTTGGAAACAAGAATTCTCATTGCCGATTACCGGAGAGTCGGGCGGGACCAGATGTGCATCAAACCGAACTTTATGAAGATGTGAGTGTCGTTAAAATATGAGAAGGTGGAACATGGTCGACTCATTCTGGTGTTCCAGCACCGGGGCAAGAATATCGCTAATAAGGAGGTGATGCCGCCATGGCCAGGCTAGGATTGCCTATAAGCGTAGATCATTTTTCTCAAGCTGACCGAGGGTGTGGACGCGACGCTTAAAATGGTAGAACCCTGGATTATCTGGGACCACCCGAATATTGTCACGTTTCGGGAGGTGATCTACAAATATGTTCAAAGCAGAAAATGTGGTCGAGGGACCGAAAAAGATTCTGAATACTTCTAATATTCATATATTTTTATGTATTGTCTATCACAATTTTTAAAACAAATGAAAAACATCAAAATAAACACTAACGGAAACAAGCATGTTAAACCAACAAGATAGAAAATATAAAAATTTAAAAGCTAGTATTTTTTCTAAATTTTTATCTCGATATCTTCCATTTTGCGATTAGGTTGCAAAATAACCATTTTCCCACCTTTCCTCCATAACTTCTTGCGGTTAAAAAGTAACCATATTTCCACTTCTCAAGAGAAGTCAAAAAATGACTTCTATGGAAGAAACCAAAAAATCACTTAACGTGGAAAGGTGTGAAAATGGTTACTTTTTAACGATAATTGGTTAATTAATTTCGAGCGTGTGGATCGGTTTCGACTGATTTCAACTTGCTCCGTTGAACAACTACCTGACTTGTTTCGACCTAAACATTGGCTCGTTGAACAACTACCAGTTGACAGAAACCAGTTGAAACCGATTTTTACTAACGATTGAACGAAGCTTATGTTCATTTATGACGTTTCGATAAAAACGCGTTTGAAAATTTTGCAATCTTTTTTAAATCGCTAATTGAAATTCACGAGAAATCTTCCAAGTCTATATGGTCAAAACGGTGCGTAGGACCATTCTAAATATGTTTTTATTGATGCGACGGTGTTATCATGGAAAAATAGCTCGCAATTGTTTATAGACCCTGGGTGGAGTGTGAAATTCGTCTAAATGTTTTATAGGTACACCCTTTGCTTCGTACTGTATGTCTCATATGTGTGAGTGAGATGGAGATCAAATTTCCCCTATTTTTTGACAAAGGTTTATGCACAGACAAACAGACGGGACACTCGGTTTTCGATTTTCGCAAACTCTGTCGAAGCTAGGCAATGTCGACACCAGAGTGCACTAAAATTACTTAAAAGGAAATTTTAACTTTTAATCATGGTAGCGGTGCAATTATACTTTCATCTCCATGGCGCTTGTTTTTTTTGTAAAAACGTTTTTATTTGTACATAATATTATAATTTAAGAACAGTAACATTCAAAAACAAAATCAAGATTATCAGTAGTAAACAAATTTCTAGCATCTAACACAAAGTTTACATAGGTAATAAACAATTTTAGAGCTTTATTTTTTGATACTCGACTTATTAATTTTAGTTCCGGGAACGCAAACGTGTTGAAAGAAATATTTCTGCCTAAAAACGGTTCCAATTGTAGCTTTAGGTGATTCCATAGATGGTTAACTCGGGTACATGATGAAAATTTATGTTCCAACGTTTCTACCGCATTCTGACAATGATCGCAGTTGGGACTGTTTGCTCTACCAGTTCTAGCCATAAGAGCAGCATGTGGAATTTTTCGATGTATGAGGAGGTACATTTGGGATTTTTCTTCGGAGTTTAAAGTTGATTTTCGTAAGTTTTTCCATACAAGTCTCCATGCCACATGTGGATGTTCTTCGACGATTTTCAACTTATTCGTGTTTTTTCTGAAGTACATGTAGAGAGCTGAGGCTGAAGGATGATCTTTTAGTCGGTCTTCGATGTATGGAATTTCTTTGGCTATAATTTTCAGACAAGGATACAGAGCTGGAATACCACTTATATTTGGGGGATTATCCATTTGTGATGAGAATGAAGCAGCGAAAGATGTACAATCCAGGCTTTTTAAGAATCTTGAAATGAGCAACGATTTACATTTCTTAATAGGTGGTATGAAAAAAACCTAGCAATAGCTTTTGCTAAACTAAATCGAGCAGTCGAGCAGTCGCTTAAAGCAATTGCTTCGGTTGATATGAATAAAGTTTTTTTTGACAGCTGTTTTCTCTGTCAGGAGCTTTTACTTTTAGAACAAGCTAATTTGGTATGAATAAAGCCCAAATCTGAAGTAATCGCTCGACAAATCTCCTAGCAATTGCTTTATTTTCTAAGCATGCTCGGTAGCAGACTTTTCCAATAAAAAATTCTTTAGCAATGTCATGAATTTATTAAATAAGCAATATTACACTTCAAAACAATTCAAAAAGGCATTTTCAACATGTATAAAGAAAAGTCGGAGTGATAATCCAGCTTTTTTTTTTCATATTCCTGTCGTTGTATGAATTGATTCGTCTAAGATGAAACTTAACAAATCAATCAGTAAATATTTTAAATTAAAAATTCCGGCTATAGTGGAAGAAGTCTCAATCGGCTTGAAGTTGAAAGAAAATTGTAATAATTTAAAACATAATTCAGACTTCCATATTTATATGATTTTTTTTTATAATTCTAAGATTTAAAAAAAAAATTAAATTAAGATGCGCGCCTATTACCTATTTTTTTATACATCGGATTATCCCGATCCGAATACGTGTGGGAGAGCTATGATAAATGTTAAAGTTAGGCTATTTGTTGTTTGACTATATTCGAATATGTATTCATTTTTCTTTAAACATCAACATACGAGCACGCAATAACCAAAAAATTTCCGGTCGTTCTTACACCCACCATGCGCCCCGTCGACTTCATGGCTATTTTAGCCGGACTTTTAAATTTTCTGATCGTCTTCTTTCATTTAACTTGAGAAAACTTCAGATTCTGCTGGTTGGATAGCTCTATTTTTCGAAGCAAAAGCTATGTTCTAAGACTTTAGTACACATCCGCTAAGCAAATGTTTATTCATACCAAACTAAGCAAATGCTTTGGGCTTTTGCTTTGCTTGATTTCGAGCTAAGTAAAAGCTGCCGAAGCAATTGCTAAATCTTATTCATACCACTAAATGGGTAGATGCAAGTTAAGACCACCATCCTCTTGAGGAAGAGAAATGTTTTTCATCGACACTCTTGTAGGGTAACGTCCCCATATAAATGAACCTATTTGCGAGGTTATTCTAGCGGCGTGTGCATTTGGGATGCTGAGAACAGATGATAAATACCAAAGTTTCGATGTTACAAAAGTATTAACAATAACGACTTTCTGTCGCAAAGACAACACTCGCGGTTTAAATATCCACATAAGTTGAGATGTTTTTCGAATCAGTTCTCCCCAATTTATTTCGATAGTGGTCTTAAGAGAATTGAAAAATGTAATACCCAAAATTCTTACTGAATCCTTTGGAATCGTCCAATCATTTTGAAAAGATGATTGCGACTGTCCAATATTCATTGCTACGGTTTTGTTTGCATTCAGGATTGCATCCGCACAAGATTCAAAGTCGTCAAAAGCTCTTTTAACTAAAGTCAGTTTTTGTGGATCTGATATTATTACTGAAATATCGTCGGCGTAGGCTACTACTAAGTCCAAAGGGTTATTACAGATGGTATTTAGTTTTTCAAGGAGAGGATGGATGTATAAAACAAAGAGGTGCATACTGATAGGATCCCCCTGCCGGACGGAACATTGAATAGGAAAAGGTTGGCTTAAATTTCCATTAACAATAACACGAGAAGAAGAAAGACACATAATTTTATTCAATAGAGATACAAAACTTGGGTTGAAGTGCATGTCCCTCATTATATTGAGAAGAAAGCTTTTATTAACACGATCAAAAGCATGATCTAAGTCAAAGGAGATGACTTTAGCGGATTTTCTTCGGCAGTTTATTTCGACGATTCTGTCTTTAATGGCAGTCACAGCTTCGAAAATGTTCTTTTTCCCATTCGAACATTTTTGTGTATCACTCAAAATATTGTTTTCTGACATAACCCTCTCAAGTCGTGTTTTGAGAATTCTTGAAAAGATTTTGTAGTCGAAATTTAAAAGGGATATTGGGCGGAAAGATTTTATTGTTTCATCTGTAGTTTTCTTTTTAGTCAATACTATCACTCCATCTGCAAAATTTGGGTGAATGTTTCCTCTAATGGCTTCATTCAAAACAAGATTAAGTTGGGCATGAATCACGTCAAAAATATGTAAGTACAGTTCTTTGGGGAGTCCATCGCTTCCAGGGGATTTTCTACTCGCACTGATTTTGATGGCAAAAAATATTTCCTCAGTGGTAATTTCATCCATAATATCATTATTTGAAATCGATTCTGACGAAATAGTTCTATTGCAAGGAAAAACATTAAGTGGTGTTGTATTGCGAGCAGAGTAAAGATCTTTAAAGTATGTGACAACATAATTTTCTATTTCGACGTGATTGGTTAGTGTTCTATCGGCATGTTTTAAGGAGTTGATGGTACATTTATTCTTCTTCCGAAAACGATCACCGAGTTGAAACGACGAGAAACTTTCGCCAGCTAAGATGTTATCATTTATCCTTTCATACACTTTCGAAAAACGAGATTGCATTTGCAGCATCATTGCTTTAATTTTATTAACTTCTTGCAATGTGCCAGAATTCTGAAAAAGATTTTCATATGCTGTACTTAGTCTGCTGTATAAAAGCTCATTATTCAAATGAAATTCTCTAAAAGCTTCGTTCGTTTTCCATTTAAAGAAACTACGAATTCTTGGCTTTGCTAACTCTATCCACCATGACGTCCACGAGTTATAGTTTTGTCGTTCTCTGAGCCATCGGTTCCATTTTAGCTTGAACTCGTTGATATTGTCTGCCGTTAAAACGTGTGAGCGTAATGCCCAATAACCCCGACCTGGTGGTTTCCCTAGATCAGGTAAGCAACACCTAAGCTTAAAGGCTTTGTGGTCAGAAAAGCAAGTGGGATGATAGTCTGAAGATCGAATATGCTGAGAAAGCGACGGAGACACATAGATTCTATCTATTCGAGATGCTGAGCTAGGTCGTACAAAACTATAGATTACTTGGTTACGATTAAGTTTGTCCCATGTATCCAACAGGTTTATATTTTCGACAAGACATTTCAGAGCAGGACTGTGATTGCTGGAACCGGTTGCATCTTTGGAAGAAATCACGCAGTTAAAATCACCTCCTAAGATAAAATATTCAGCACAATTTTGAAGATAGAAAGGTACAGAATGTCTGAAAAAATAATCGCGAGCTGACTGGTTTTGTGCGCCAGAAGGAGCGTAAATATTACATATTGTCACAGAGTTGTTAATTTTAACAGTAAGAATACGACTGTCAAGACTACGTTGCACATTAGAGTATGTTATATAGGACTTTAGCATTATGGCAGTTCCACGTTTAGAGTCATCAACATTTGTAATCACGTTATAACCAGAAAAAGATAGGTTTGGATTTTCCACTTCCTGTAACAAAACTATGTCTAGTTCACAGAGCCGTATAAACGAATGTAAAGCATTTAGTTTGTTAGTACTAGCAATGCAACAAATGTTGATGCTACCAATATTATAGCTTTTAAATTGATTAGTCATTGTGAGATAAAAATTTGTTGTTGAACATAGAAAACCCGTTAGTATGCATTTGAATAGAGGATTAGTGTGCAACAAAGTTGCCAACATTGCCCGAGGGAGAGGAAGTACGGGGTTTTTTTGTTTTTTTGCGTTTAACAGTTGTAAATGAGAGGAGAGAATTTTCATTTGTATCATTAGCAACATTTTCATTAGAGTCATCATCAGAAAAGTCGGATATGTGGATATCGTGATTTTTGGATGGGAGCATAGGATTGGAAGGGGTACTTACGGGGTTTGACGAAGTAGTAGCTTCGATGCTATTCTCTTGTTGCTCGTCATCTACGAGCGTTTCAATGATCATTCCGCTTTCAACATCAGTTACCTCACTCTTGTCATGATCTCCAATTCCTATCAATCCTCCAGTTGAGCTTGAAGGTATTGGTTCAACTCTCTCATTAACATTTGGTGCCGGAATATCAGCCATGGTATTTGACTTCAAAACTCTAGCGTACGAGTTATCGTTGCGAGCGTTTTCTAGACGTTTTGCAAGGTCAACCTTTTGTTTGAGAAGCTTTTTGTTCTCAACACACGTGCTACCCGGATGTGATGCATTTTGACAATGGCGGCAATTTTGTGGTTGATTACGATAAGTAATCAATGTTAATTCCCCCTGTATGGTGACAAACGATCGAATGTGACGATGAAGGATCATTTTCACCACCTTAGCACCCGTTGGTCTTCCCTTGTATGGAGAGCTTTCACCCCACACCAAATCCCTGATACACTGTACATCTCCGTATTGTTGCAGATAAGCAACAACATCCTGGTTCCGAATATTCTCGGACAAGTCGTGGACTTTAATTTCCACACCTCCATCTTCCATAGCCAAACGCACGCAGATCTTAGTTGCACCCATTGTCATCTCGTGTTTTCCATTATGTTGGTCAACTGCATCTTGAGCAGTTTTTAAACTGTCACACTTAACGTGCACGCAGTTATGAGCATGATTCATTTGGAGCCTCACTACTTGCTCAAATGACAAACCGATTTTTTCGTGGATAAACCGATGCATGTCTTCAAAAGAAGGACGTTTTGCAAAGTTGGACAAGTCAACCTTGAATGTGTTTTCCCGCGGGCGCGGGGCCTGGTGTGCCATATTGTACTTTGTTTCAAAGCACGGCACTTGCACGCTAACTTTTGGCTACCCCTTAACGAATACTTATGACCCGTAATTGGATAAGACTGGGAGAACTCCTTTTTTCGGATAAAACCCCTTTACCCTTTAAGGGGTACTCAGCATGAAAACGCCTTAGCGGGTCAAAATTACCCCTTATTTGAAACGCTTGCGTTTGGTGGAGGTTTGTGTATTAGCTAAAAGCAATTTCGTTTGCAGGGAGAAAAATCAAACCAAATGAATAATATTTTATTTTGTTTATTCAAATGCCGATAATTGAAGACTATAATTTTAATGAACCTTGATGACAGTCAATCCTTTCTATGAATAATTTGTTGGCACCGGATTGTTTTTTTGTGTTGGGTTGTGTTTATGTTGATGTTTTCCAGGGGCGTATTAGGCCGATACTGCGGTTCCTCCATCATGTTTAATGTCACTAAAATAAGAGAAGAGATGATTAAAGACAACATTTGAAATAAAAAACAAAAATCAATAAACTTACCAAAAACTTTCTTAACCACGTCAAAACTGGTTGAATCCTCTTTGATTTTATTTGAATTTGACCGGTCCTCCATTGCGGCGTGCTGATGTTATGCTTGGTATGAAAATAGAATAAGCAAAATATTCAAGAAGTATGAATTTGTAATACAAAAAAATCTTACCACAATCTTTCTGCAAAAACAGTTCGATGTAAAAAGTAACGTATCAAATGACAAGTTCCAAAGTTACCCTTTTTAAGCGTTTGCTACTTGTTCAGAATAAAGGGTAATATTGATACGTTCACCCAAAATTCAGCCTCTGTGCCAATGGCGTGTAGTCAATTTCATAGCATCATTGGTACAAGAAGATAACGCGACCGGCACTGATTCGATTTGCGCCCACCGGCATTAACCTCCCAGCGCAACCGAATTGCGTATGTCTGAATGAAACAAAATAAAAACGTTTTCGCGTCCCTCCCCATCGCATCACAAGCCGAAGAAGGATGGAAATAAATACCGGCCAACACCAGGCAGCCAGCGAACCGAGCACTGTGCGTGTGAATGTAGCAAAAGCAACAACAAAAACATCCTTCTAATTCAATCGACCGGCAAACACGGCTAAGCTGTGCGTGTGTATGTAGCAAAAGCAACAACAAACACATTCCTTCAATTCACTGGCAAACAACACCGGCCAAGCTGCCCGGCTTCAGCAGCTGTGTATATGTAGCGTGTGTATGTAATAGCAGGCAGTAAGCAAAGCACAGTTCTCATTCAATGGGTTTCCCGTTCCTTCACTCCCGTTCCCTTTCCCGTTTCCATCTTAAGACAAAGGAATGCATTGAAAGGAGGCCAAACGCCGGGAAGCCGCCGTTGTACGTTTTTTTTTTGTGATTGATCGGTAACAGAAAGTCTATGACAAATATACCTCGTCCTGCATGAAGCTCGAATAGTACACTGGTTAGGATGTCGGACTGGCAAGACGATACAATTGGTGATTTGAGTTCGATTCTCACCACAGCGCTGTGGTTTTAATTTTTATTTTCTTGTTTCTGGGATGAATTATCCAATAGGAAGGAAATCCCATAAAATGTTTTTCTTGTTTCGCTTGAATGTAGTGGTCATCATTTTGGTTGGAAGCCGAGTCCTTATGCCAGTTACGGTTTTTCAAACATATCGTCTTCGGCACAGTGCACATTTCAGCGCATTATCGGCACAGAGATATGGTAAATAGGCATTGGATTTTTGCAACCTCTTCTATGGGTGTTATAATGACCCTTTATTTGACAGATAATGGAGGTTCTCAATAACGGGTCAATTTTACGCCTTTAAGGGGTAGCCAAAAGTTAGCGTGTGCTTAAACTTCACCAACACTAGCTATAAAAAGAAACCGAGAGCTTTTGAAAAAACAGTCCGGTCGCGGCGAGAGCTTGAACCTAACTGTTGTTAGTTGTTGATTTTCGTTTGTTGTTATCCAACAAAGTTGATTTGGTGGGAGTTAATTTGATTCTGAAGAATTCAAGGATGGAAAACTACCGAACCGTTCAGTAAAAGCCTATCTGACCAGTGCTTCAATTCAAAGAATTCGTCAAGGTATGTCAGCAATCCCCCTTAATTCATGAAAGTCCAAAAATCTATTAATCCAAAAATTTTCATTTTAGATACCATCTGCGAGGTGTTTCAAAGGGGAATTGAGTGATTGAAAAACTCTTAAGAGTGTTGTACAACCGGTCTTGCTACCTGAATTGATTACATTCGAACGTTTCTCGAATCATTCAAGAAAAAATTGAAAAACGAGCGTCCGCAATTCTGGAATGATTACCTGACTCTTGAAAAGCACAGTTACTGCAGAACTTGTATAAAACGAGAGAAGAAAGATCTTTAGAATAAAGTTTGAACCTAAATCAAAAAGACGAGGCATTACAAATAAAGAAAATACTTTAACGCAAACCTGAGTCTCAGCTTATATTGTCAATATTTTGTAAACGAAAAAACTCATAGATTTAAAACATAAATCCTCAAAATGTTTAGATTTTGTTAATACGTAAGCCAAATTTTTAACCTGTTTAATGGACTTTATTAATACGTATGCCAAATTACTAATCAGCATAACAACATTACTGAACCAAAGGGAATTCACGGAAATCAGAAACAAAATTTTATATTTTTAACTTTTTTTAAACTGTGACCCAAAGATGGGTCTTGACTCAAACATTCAGTCAGCGAAACTTTTTTTGTAGAGAAATGAATCCAACTTAGATGAAATTTCAGGGACTAGATATGGGAAAATTGATGTTGAAAAACATGCGAAAAAAAAATTCGCCTTGTCTCCCGGTGAGACTTGAACCCACATCTTGCGCCTCTCCGGGGCCCATGTATTAACATTCTACTACAGGAGACCAACCTGGCGTATGAATATTATACTGGTTGAGTGTCGATGTCTATCGGAATGAAGGGAATAGTTCTCCCATGTGATCATAATCATTTTTCTTGGTCTATATCTATTCCCATCTTTTCATCTTACGGTAGTTGGACTCAAATTTGGATATTTTAGGCACGGCAAGGTTTGCATTGCCTTCTCATATACTGCACGGGTTGTCAGTTATGATGAGAAATGATGCGTTTGCCGTATTTGGATATCCAACCAAATTCGGTGTTTGGCACCGCCTTATTTTCTATTTTTAAACTGTGACCCAAAGATGGGTCTTGACTCAAACATTCAGTCAGCGAAACTTTTTTTGTAGAGAAATGAATCCAACTTAGATGAAATTTCAGGGACTACACACCAAAAATTTTCTAAAATTAAACTAGCCAGAAACGCTTCAACACCTAATAATTTTTTGATCTAATCCAGATCTGATCTAATTTTACATCACTTTGTATCTAAACGACACACACTACACATACTTACACTTTTTAACGATAAGCATACGTTCGAAGATCTAAAATTATGTCATAGGAGATGTATATTTATGTCAAGTGAATGTAAAAACGAGAGCGTTTCAAACGAATTTAAATCAAACATTTTACCTAAAACCGCTCAACGATTCAAAACTATTTTGGTTTGGTAAAGCTGGTAAAACCTGTTAAAACAGTAAAATACGTGTTTTTCTGAATCATGAAATTACGTGTCAACTTCACAACTGCAAATTTAAGTGTGACTGGCATCCCAGTTAGGCAACTTGTCAAAATGCGTGCGATGGATTTTTATTTTGTTTATGTTTTGCCAGCCATCAGCTGTTCGAATCTTTGTTTTCGTTAAACTACGTGTAATTCAAGGGGCTGAAAGAGAAGGAAATTTCCGAACTGACATTTCAGTACCGCACTGACGTTTTGGTACCAAAATGCCATTGAAATCAAAGGGGAACTGACGTTGTGGTTCCAAAAAGTCGGTACGGTCCGTTTGTATGTGATTTGACAGTTGCTTCAGCCCTTTGGTGTAATTCGACCGCTCGTTGATCCCTTGAAAAGAAAAATCCATAGCGTAAGTAACAAAGCCACCCGTAATGTGAAAGATTTATCGAGTCGAATCGTTACTGGCTGAGAACGATGGTGCAATTCCAGCTCTTGGTTCTGCGGTTCAAATGTCCTGCTAAGTTCGACCCTCAGGGAAGAGCCAAATCGATGCGGATAGTGATTATGAGTGAACAAAAACACTGCTATTGGAACGAAGGACCAAAAAGGTAATATTTTTCATTTGGTATTAATCTACCTATATTTTTATGATGTTCCAAAAATGCTGATATTCTATTTCCATCTATTATTCCAGGTTAACCAACTCGTTCGAATATTTGCCAAAGGGTGGTTCGCATTTTACTGGCATGATTCTAAACATAGGGATGGTTATTGTCATCTACATGTCTACCTGTCCTGTCACGATAGCCTCTGATCGGGATTCGGAAAAGTGAAAGAGTTACTTCGAATGGTTCCTCTTTCTTTGGCCTTCATAAAAATTATTCCGGAACCTGACGGCTGCCTAAAGCTCTAGTAGAGCCGGTCGAAGCAAAACGTTCAGCCCAACAATTTTTGCGTACCAGAAAATGTAAGTTTTTAAGGTGCATTTCGTTCATTTAGATCGAACTTCTACATATTTGTTTTATCTATCCGTAGCATAACCTTTGGAGCCAAAGCTACTGATCGAAATGCTTGCCAAAATTCGACTCCTGGATGACAGACGGCGTTCGACGAGAAAGAATTGTTTAGCCACATCGATATGGTTGTAATGAATTTATGGTGAGTGTTTTCAATGCCGCATCAGTGTCCATTTTTTGCCGTGTGATTATATTGCACTTATCAGAACTCCCAAAAGTATTTTGTGTATTCAAGTATGTCTAGTAACATAAAAGTTTTTCTGTATTTTTTGTTACAAAATTTAAATTAACTGCACCACAAAATACAGAACTATAACCATACCGAAAGAACTTACACTAGATCAGTATTTCAGGATTCAGGAATTAAAGGTTTTAAAACCTTGCAAAAAAGGCAGAGGATAATGCATCAAGAACCACACATCGCAAAACAAACTAGCGGAAGAAAGCTGATGAAGTAGTTCGATAGTTAAGATGGCATCTCTTCAGCAAAGCACAGTTGCAGTAAGAGGTTTGTATATTGGGCACAACACTTTGAGATTTTGTGACCATTTTTACTTTCTTTTACAGTAGTACGTTCTTGAAGTGAAGTTCGGATGACATCCTAGACCGTAGTACTAAACCGTCGCTGATCATCAATGCGAAGAACTGGCTCGATGCAACTGCAACTGGATGTGAATGGATTGAGCAGATGATTTGTAGGCGTTTATAATTTAAGAAAAGAAGCATAGAAAATCACTCAAGTGTAACAACGTGTATGATACATAGAGGTCCAAGTTTCTAACTATTTGAACTGTTTTTAAACGCCTGAAGGTATACTCTAAATTCGATATCGAAATATTAGGCCAGTTTATTTTACTGAATTTGAAAAAAATAATTGAAAGATAGCTTAGGAATATTTTCAGAGATTTAAATAATCTTGAACATCCTATTATCATGTAAAACTTGGTTGACTACTTGGAAGATTGTTTATATATGGAATAAATTGTAGATGCTCTGTACAAATTCATGCCACTAAAAAATATGTTGTAATTAATTCGTGAAAAATTCCAAAATTTAAGTCTTGAAAATTCATGACTATAATATTTTGTCAAAGACAATGTAATTTATATAACCTTTTCGTGATCCGATTTATGTACAACAAATAAGATCGTCCAGAAATTACATTGTATCGTACTGATTTTTGGTTATATGAGCTATCGGAGGAATACATTTTAAGAGATATGATTTTTTTATGGGAATAAATGTAAGTCAACATTCAAAGTTTGAAAATATACTTGTAAAACATTCAGTTACCAGTATTTCATTTTTCAAACTATGAATATTTTGTCACATTTATGCCCATAAAAATTTGATTCTCTCAAAATTATTGTCTCCGAAGCTCTTATCACCTAAAATTTGTACGACACAATGTGATTACTGAAACGATCTAATTTTATGTCAAATTAGACGCTTCACTTTTGTGCGTCCTTTTTGACATAAATTTACATCACTTATGATTCAAAATTATGTCAAACATGTCAGAGATTTACGTTGGAGAATTTATGTCCTTAAGCGTTTCTGTTTTCTCTGGTGTAATTTTATGTCATTTATGATGCTTCATTTTTGTGCATCCAATATGACATAAATTTACACCAAAAAATTAATAGTGTGTAGATATGGGAAAATTGATGTTGAAAAACATGCGAAAAAAAAATTCGCCTTGTCTCCCGGTGAGACTTGAACCCACATCTTGCGCCTCTCCGGGGCCCATGTATTAACATTCTACTACAGGAGACCAACCTGGCGTATGAATATTATACTGGTTGAGTGTCGATGTCTATCGGAATGAAGGGAATAGTTCTCCCATGTGATCATAATCATTTTTCTTGGTCTATATCTATTCCCATCTTTTCATCTTACGGTAGTTGGACTCAAATTTGGATATTTTAGGCACGGCAAGGTTTGCATTGCCTTCTCATATACTGCACGGGTTGTCAGTTATGATGAGAAATGATGCGTTTGCCGTATTTGGATATCCAACCAAATTCGGTGTTTGGCACCGCCTTATTTTCTATTTTTAAACTGTGACCCAAAGATGGGTCTTGACTCAAACATTCAGTCAGCGAAACTTTTTTTGTAGAGAAATGAATCCAACTTAGATGAAATTTCAGGGACTAGATATGGGAAAATTGATGTTGAAAAACATGCGAAAAAAATTCGCCTTGTCTCCCGGTGAGACTTGAACCCACATCTTGCGCCTCTCCGGGGCCCATGTATTAACATTCTACTACAGGAGACCAACCTGGTGTATGAATATTATACTGGTTGAGTGTCGATGGTGCCAAACACCGAATTTGGTTGGATATCCAAATACGGCAAACGCATCATTTCTCATCATAACTGACAACCCGTGCAGTATATGAGAAGGCAATGCAAACCTTGCCGTGCCTAAAATATCCAAATTTGAGTCCAACTACCGTAAGATGAAAAGATGGGAATAGATATAGACCAAGAAAAATGATTATGATCACATGGGAGAACTATTCCCTTCATTCCGATAGACATCGACACTCAACCAGTATAATATTCATACGCCAGGTTGGTCTCCTGTAGTAGAATGTTAATACATGGGCCCCGGAGAGGCGCAAGATGTGGGTTCAAGTCTCACCGGGAGACAAGGCGAATTTTTTTCGCATGTTTTTCAACATCAATTTTCCCATATCTAGTCCCTGAAATTTCATCTAAGTTGGATTCATTTCTCTACAAAAAAAAAAATATATTTTTAACACAATATTCATGCATAAAGGAATTCACTACTAATTCATTCAAGAAGTTCTCAACGGTTCCAAATATTGACTTCCGTTACTGGAGGATTATTCGATTGTCCTTTGTTATGTTGCAGCTGATTGGGCATCTTTCCCTCTGCTCGAATCAATTTGAATGTACATAACTCATTTCCGGCACTTAAAAAAGAATAATCAATACTTCGTTCTTCACTACCGTTACCTGTGTTCTCTGGGGTGGTGAAGCTATTTTTATTACGTTAATAATATCAATCACTATTTGAAAACCGAGAAATTTCCTACTAAATTATAACATCAACAAAAATATGGATTGTTTGTTTACACTTGAGTTATAAAATGCCAGGGTATCATGGCTTCCTACTTTGATTTATTTTACAAACGTGATGTTGGTAGGCAATGTCGGCGATAGATGGCAGTAAAATCACTTTGCGAAAAAATGATCGGATTTTCTTCGGAGTGTCCTGTCTGTTTGTCTGTGGTTTATGGTTCTCGCTACAGGAGTGAGTGAATAGCTTTCCGCATTCTTCCCCTTTTAATGTTTTGCATCTAGACCGTTTGCTTTGTTGTGGGGTAAAGGGTGTATAAAACAATCTGTGTGAGGATAATTTCATTTTATGGCTCTAAATTTTTTAAATCCTTTGCTCAAACTGCATTATAAATCTTACGAAAACTGAAAAGCTAAAGGTTTTTGTGTTAAGTAGAGCTCATATTGGGTTATTTGAATCCACTGAAAACGGATTTTGTTTACTTTGTCTTTTATACCCTTTCCACACGTTGGTGCTGATATCAATGATGATGCCGAAAAGTAAAAATAAATATTACAGAAATGTTTCGAAGGCCAAAAAATGTCTATTTTCATCCAAAAAACTAACTCGAACACAAAAAACGCCATTCAAGTATGTAAACGCCTTAAAGTAGACAAATGTTTTAGTATAATGAAGGATTATAATATTTATGTGTGGGATTTTTTATCTTTTATGTGACGCATATAAAAGTTATATTCATATATGTAGCTGAATTGCAAAAATCTATAAGGCTAACAAATATCTCTAATAAGGTACACCGGGGTAAGTGTGGACGGGTTTTTGTATAGTTCAACTTTAAAAAACCATTAAAAAATCAGTAGTGGAGCGATTTTGATAAATTGACGTTCAATGTGATGCAGAACATGTTGTTTACAAACGCTGAAGAGATGAGCTCGATAGAAGCAAAGCGAAAAAAGTTATCACGTAAATCGTTATGGACGGATGGTGTCTTCACTTACCCCGCTTTATGGGGTAAGTGTGGACGGTAGATTTTCCCTTTGATTTCTCAGGAAATTTTCAAAAAATTTGTGTTTCCTTGGTTGAATACGTTACTTTAGTGCTCGAACCGTCCAAAATATTGAAAAAAGTTCATGATACTATAATTATAGTGTGTAATTTATGTTACAACACACGAAATCCGATTTTATCAAAAACACAGAACAAATAAGTACTTTACTCAAATTTTCATGATCCGAATGCTAAATATAGCTAAATAATACAACTCATAAAGGATGAAGGACAGAAAATTGAAAAAATGTGTAAACATCAAGTCTTTTTAAAGCCGTCCACACTTACCCCAGGTAGGGGTTGGAGACAAAATTTTAGTTTTTTGTAAATAAACTCTTTTTTGTTAATTTTTAACCGCCGTTTCTTTTCCTAACTGGTTGTTTGGAATGTAAGGATTGTTTCAATGTAGAGTTTTTCAACAAGAGCCAGCTAGTTTAGGAGAAATTTGCAATTGAAAAAGATGCACATCAACTCGACATCGTAGTTGAAAATAGAAAATTCCGAAAAAGTCGCTGTAAACATCCGTTATTGTCTGAATCGTATCTTTTTCACAGTTATTGGATAGATTACAAGTAAATTGAACATTCTGCATCAAAAGTTTGAAAAAATAGTGCACAGTATTGATTTTATAGCCATCGTCCACACTTACCCCGCGTCCACACTTACCCCGGTGTACCTTATGTAGATTTTTTGCAGTGACAGGAATAGACCACGGACTCTTGTTGGTTTTTTTACGAGCTTAATTCCGCAGAATTGACATATAGGCGGAGAACTTCTATCGAACAATTGCGCATATGGCTCAGTCTTGTATGGTCTATATGTAGGTATGTAGGCAGATATAGATTATTGGTTTGTATTTTCAATTTATCAAAATTGTTCAGCTTTAGAACCATCGTTGTTAAATAAATAATAATTTACAAGTGGCGCTACCCTATACCCATGTATACATTCAGCTTAAAATGAAACTGTCATTGTGAACTGCCAACACTGCCAGCATAAACCGCAACGTGATTACATCGCGGCAATGGTGGCAAATGCCGAATTTGACGAATTGGCAGGCCGTAGGAAAATTGCCGATTGTCGACTATAAAACACAACTTTTACATACCTTTTAGTATCGCCGCAATCTAGGCAACTTGAGCTATATGTTTGCAACTAATTCGTGAAAATCCGGGCACTTTTAAACGACAGTCCAAGCTTATTTGTAGCTCACAAATCACCAGCACATCAATTTTAGGTCTTCAACAGAAAAATGGCAAACCACCGCTTTCGTTAAGTTTTCTTCTTCTTCTTCTTCGTTTTAATGTTTTGGCCAGAGAATGCTACTCTATAACACCACTGTACTTTTCGTTAAGTTTTGACGGCAGGCATGCATTTCTTTCGGTAACGGCGTTACGCCCGTGACAAAATCCGTGTACACTTAAAAAAAAAATTACGGTATACTCCAGACATCAGAGTAACAAACAAAAAATCGTTTAATGATGATCAACATTTTTAAAGATTTATTATGCCAAGCAAATATAAAATTTAGCGGTATTTGTCTCAGAATCGTACGGGCATAAGTGCAAATTGAACGAATCAAAGGACGAAAGAAAACAGACGTATGATACAAATTACCCCTCCAAACGACGAACGTTTTTGTAATGAACGATTTATATTGGAAAATGTCGTATGTTTCCTCATTCGACGTAATGAAAGCTTACGCGAGAAATAGAGAATAACCAACCATTCAGTTGGATTTTGACTCTCAATAGTCTCAATCATTCGATAAAAAATTTTACTTAAGTTAAAAACGGTTTTATTAAAGAGACTATAGTAAACTGTTTACTATAGGCTCTTTAGGTTTATTTCAAAAGTATACATTTTAAATGTAAAATTCATTCAAATATTGATAGGATAAGATAGGATAGGATAAAGAACAAGAAATATTTAAAGAAGGTAGTGCGCAAGGTAGCCCTGCTTTAGTATTGGTACAGGCTGAGACGTCAAAATCACGACAAATCTGTTAATTTACTAGAAAATTTCTCTTTTTCGTTGTTAATTCGTAGGATCTGCTGAAAATTTTCCACTTTGATAACATGTTATTGTGGAAGGATTCTTGCTCTTCAAGATCGTTACAAAAGAAGTTGCATTTTCGAATAACTTTTCTATAAAATAGACCATCAAAGTTCGAAAAAAAAGTGGAATTTCCCCACTGAAATTTGCAAAACTTTAAAATTATTTTAAAGTCTTCCATGAAAATGTTCCAGGTAGTGTACTTTAAGCTCCTCATTACACTAAAGTGATCAAAACACAAATTTTTATACAAAACAACAAATCATTTATTGGCATTTTAGTAAAGTGATTTAATAATCATTTATTGATGTTAATTAATTGTTCTACACAAGAATTGCATATGGTAAACCGGTTGAATTAAATTCATGACAATCAGTTGAACACTCAATATTTACCAGCTAGACCTTTTAAAAGCTGATTTTTGCTTCATTTTTGCACGTTCTAGCTTCAAAGCGACATTGTACAGAGTGTTTCGGTTATGCAGACAAAACTCGGGTTTTTACAAAGTGTTGCGTCAGCCCATTTCGGAAGGGAAAAAACCAACTTCTTTCTTTGACGGTTAACACTAAAGAGAGATTTTTATTTCACAATCATAAAACATTACATTTTTTCCCGCGTAAATAGCATTAGAAATTTAAATTCAAATCGCCATCTAGTAACCCTCGACATGTCACATCTAGACAAACGCTTTGCAAGATTGTATGCAATCTTGCGAGGCACTCGCTACTAGAGTGACCAATAGTGTTGAGATTCAACATACTGGCCACCTAAAACGAATGTTTTACAGATGGCGGCCCTAGCTTTGTTTTTATTTTGCTCTATTATAACGACACGGCACTTTGTGTTCTTCAAATCTCCTGGATTACGCGGTCAACATGTAATATTTTCACAGATGGTGCGACGGGTCAGCGGGTGCTTCAGGTGTTCAACAGCTGGATGGTCATAACAGTACGGAAAGGTAGGTTCATCGAACAACTGTTTGCTGGCCATCTGAATTGAAAGCAACGGCTCTGCGGGAAAACTTCTCTATGGGATCACGGATCTGTAGGTCTACGGTTCTGCGGGACAACGGTTCTACGACCAGAAACTCTGCGGGACAACGATTCTGCGGGACAATAACTCAGCAGGACAACATCTCTGCGGGACAACGTTTCTGGGGGTCAATGGTTCATGGGTCAACGGGTCTGCGGATCAGCGGATCAGCGGGACTTCTCTGGGCCAGCAATTTGAAATTGGGTACTATCGTTGTCAAGAACGGGGCTTTCGGTGATCGTCTAGGTTGATTTGGCAGGATCCGAGCTCCACTGTTATCCGTCGGGATAGCTTAACGCTGTAGCAGGAGATCTCAACTCCTGGCGAAAGCTTTCCCATCCTGGTCACGGCACCAAATGTTGCGTCAGCCCATTTCGGAAGGGAAAAAACCAACTTCTTTCTTTGACGGTTAACACTAAAGAGAGATTTTTATTTCACAATCATAAAACATTACATTTTTTCCCGCGTAAATAGCATTAGAAATTTAAATTCAAATCGCCATCTAGTAACCCTCGACATGTCACATCTAGACAAACGCTTTGCAAGATTGTATGCAATCTTGCGAGGCACTCGCTACTAGAGTGACCAATAGTGTTGAGATTCAACACAAAGGAAAAACTTATTTATTAAGGAGCGAAAAATAAAGGCGGTTACAAATTTTAACATGTGGTTTTGGAATGAGAAATGTTTTTACAGTTGTCACAGAAAACGGTTAACCTACTTGAGGACACACTTGCATAGACAAAAGGCTGACTAATGCGGATTGAAAGTATAACTTCTACATATTGCATTCATAATTAAAATAAGAAAACAACATTATGCAATCTTCAAAGGACCAAAAAACTACATAACATAGTAAAATAGAGGCCTTACAACAGAATCAAAATGAAATTGGAATCCATTTTCGTTCTAAAACGTGTTTTTTCTTTGAAATTCCTACCTTTCTCATATAAATTTTCGAGACAATCGTTTTTGTGACGTCACAAAAAAATCCAATATGACTCTCGGCACTACCTTATTTAAATATTCCTTGTATAGAGTTGTTTTTGACATTTCTTACGCACACTTGCTGAGCGTGTACAGATGAGACGGGACAATTAACCTCAAAAACTTACGGTACAAAAAACGGGCAGCCGGCCGACGCACATGGTCGTTTTTGAGGTTGATTGTCCCAAAACTGAAAAGTGTTGGTGAAACAACCAGTATAATATCACGAACACTACCAGCGGCAAATAGGACTATAAAGAATGCATAAAGAATATTGGATGTTCTGGCACAGAGAACAGACATACAAGCTAGCCCACGAAACTTGTGTAAAATTTCCAACGATAGTTTTGAACAATTTTTCTGTTTCTTTTGGCTGGGCCTTTTCGAAAACTGGCCACCTGAAAATTTGATTTGTAACTTTTGAACGGCACAATAGATTGCACTATTTCAAGTCAATTTCTAACGTATTTTTTGAATGTCAGCATTTGAAATTTTACACACTTTTTGGAAGATTTTTTGTTCGAGCTTGTACGTCTGTTCTCTGTGGTTCTGGTTCTTTCGGTTCTTTACGTTCAGTTCGCGTTAATAAGTTTGTAGATTTGTACTAGTGTAAGCGTAACGTCAGCTGATTTCATAACCCACAATAACGAGCCAACTACTGGCGATCGTCATTTAAGCGGCGGCTAAACGATACCGTGCAAAATAATGCAAAAGTGACATAAAAATGGCCGAAGAAAACCAAAACATCGTTCGCGCTCCTATGGACTACGCAATCAAAATCATCAAATGGAAGGTTCGTGAAGGTTATCCGGTAACCGGAGGTTCCATCATTCTTTTCTACGAGTGCATCAGCATAAACGAGAAAGATGTTCGGCGTCTCAAGGCAACGAAAGCAGGCGTCGTGAAAAAGCGCCTTGCCAGGGAAGGAGATGTTGTTGATAAAGGGTAAACGTCCCTGTAACTAGCAATGCAGTTGAACATTATGATAAACATGTTTCTTTATTTTTAGTGAACCATTATTAGAGTTGGACCAATGTAATCATACCACGGTTATTAAGGATATGTGTGCCGACTGTGGTGCCGATTTACGACAAGATGAGAAAGGTGCCGGTTCGGAGGCATCAGTTCCAATGGTTCATTCTGTTCCAGATTTAAAAGTAACGGAAACATTAGCTAAAAAACTGGGTCAAGAGGACACAGAACGTTTGTTGCGGGATAGAAAACTTGTTCTACTGGTGGATTTGGATCAAACACTGATCCATACAACGAATGACAATGTACCCAACAACCTGAAGGTACGTATAGGTTTACTATACTATACGTATACTTTCAACACATGTTTTACGTTTTATCTTGTTACAGGACGTATACCATTTTCAATTATACGGTCCAAATTCACCCTGGTATCATACGAGGTTACGGCCGGGTGCTCTGGAGTTTCTATCAAAAATGGACCCTTATTATGAGCTACACATATGTACTTTTGGAGCTCGTAACTACGCACACATGATTGCACAATTTCTTGATGAGGACGGAAAATTCTTCTCTCATCGAATTTTGTCGCGGGATGAATGTTTCAATGCGACTAGCAAAACCGACAATCTCAAGTACTTATTTATTAGATATTCGATCATATCTCTATGTAACAGTTTCTATTTTTCAGAGCTTTATTCCCCTGTGGAGATTCGATGGTGTGCATCATTGATGATCGGGAAGATGTGTGGAACATGGCAACCAATTTAATTCAGGTTAAACCGTATCATTTCTTTCAGCACACAGGGGATATCAATGCTCCACCAGGCATGTCCAAAAACGAACTTGACGGGAAGGGCGTAGATTTCAAAGGCAAGTTAATATTATAGACCTTTTTTGTTTGTTTACTTAAATCAAATGAATTTTAGCAGATTTAATAAACCAATTTTCGAGAGATAAAAAAGAAAAGGACGATCCCGAAGATAGTCGTCCCCCAACACCGAAAATTGAAACGGATGAGGTCAAAACAGCAGAAGATATACCTCCCAAGGAGGTTGTGGAGTCTTCTAAAAAAGATGAGGAAACGAAGAAGACTGAAACCGTCACAGTTACAGAGCTTTCGTTATCGGAAAAAGTAGATGAGACCGAAACTCCAGTCGAAAAAGCGCCTGAAGTAGAGAACTCGGTGGAAAATGTCAAAACAATCGAACCGGAATTAGAAATTAAAAGTAATTTGATAGAAATCAATGATCCGGATGATTACCTTCTATACTTGGAACATATATTGATCACAATTCATCAAAAATTCTATGAAGAGTATGACAAAACCAAAGAGGTGAGTAGCTATGAAACAACGGTTATACGCTTAAATTATCTTCATGTTTCTTCTTTTTTGTTTTGCTATTCTAGATTTCCGATCTGAAGCAACTTATCCCGCAAGCAAAATCGCAGGTTCTCGTGGGTTGCAATTTGGTTTTTTCAGGTTTAGTGCCCAATAACATGAAACTGACACAGAGCAAAGCGTACCAGGTCGCTCGCAGTCTCGGGGCCCAGGTCACACAAGATTTTAGCCCGGAAAGCACTCATCTAGTTGCGGTCACTTTCGGCACCTCCAAAGTACACAATGCTCGTAAAAATCCTCGGATAAAAATTGTGACTCCAGAATGGCTTTGGACATGTGCTGAACGATGGGAACACGTAGAAGAATTGCTTTATCCTCTCAAAACTTCGAAACCTTCTAAAATGCGTCAACCGCCTCCGCATTGCCATAGTCCCGGTAATGTATTTAATCATTATTTGAAAACTTCTTGGTTCCTATTTTTTATTTTTTTTTTTTATTATAATTCCAGAACATTCTGTTAACTACGGTGCTGGAAGTTCTGGAAGGAAAACAACAGAAAAAATACCGCCTAAATTTAGTGACACAATCAATCCATTGCTGAGCTTTTCAAATGATGATCTTAATGCAATGAACGATGAGTTTGATGAGTTCTTTGAATCAGACGACAGTTCTAGCGACGATGGTCCTGTTGATATTGAAAATCCCCCTCTGGACAAGTCTTTACGGAAAAGAAAGCGGAAAGAAGAAGATGAAAACAAACGAAACATTTTCCAGAAAAAGCAAGAAATGGAGGATGAGGAAAACAGCAGAACTCTTCTTAGGTATGTAGAGGACAATGAAAATAGTCAAACGAATCTTAGTTCCGATGACGATGAGAGCCCTAGTGCCAAATTTAGAAGAGGCGGCAATCTACCGTCTGATCTGGACATGGGTTCCAACACCGAAGGTAGCGAAGATCCAATCGACGACGTGGATGACGGCGATTGGAACATGATGGGTGCCGCTCTAGAACGGGAGTTTTTAGGTTTAGACGAGTAGTTGCGGTGGACACGTTAACTACTTTGTAACTATAGTTTGTTGGTATTAGTAGTACAAAAGCGACTAGTGACCTCAAGTTTCGCTGTTTCTCGTTTCCTGTTAAATGTTGTATAAAGTGACACAAAGCCTGTAGTGTTAAGGTCGGATATTTAATTTATAGTATTTGAATTGTATAATATTTACTGAAACTTGCTCGATCTAACTCATAACTGCAGATGACCGCCTTATTCAATCTACACAGCAAACGGTTGATCTTTGCCGTCCTCGTGATATTTAATGTACGTTTCACCATGCGTGAAATCCTGCGTTCCTTCCAATCGACCACGTGGTGGAGCCTTGTCGTAATTGAATGCCTCGCTTGATTTTCCATACAACCGGTTAGTTTCTTCGATGTCCTCTCGATATTTACCAACCGTAACCTGCTTTCCTGTTATAGGATCCGTAACGTCTCCCAATGGGTACACAATTTCCTGGATCGAATGTGTTATCAGGCGAGTCAGTTTCTGTGGTAGTTCTCTAATGAGCACAACATCCCCGGTTTTGCATATTTTTTTGGGATCGTGAACAAAGTAGAATTCATCCTTTTTGAAATACTAAAACGAATCCAGATATAATTATGCAACAAACCGCATATGTTGAGATAACCTTAGAGTCGGTTTTACCATATTCAAATTTGTGTCGAGATCCATTCGACGAACTCGTATTTTTGATGCATTTTGTTTGACGCAGGGAATCACTTGACCCATCAATAAAAGCGTACGACTTGCCATTTGATATATTTTAAATAAAACAAATTTAACAGTAAAATGGTGAGGTATCAAAAATTTTCCGCGATTTTCTTTTAGCTTTAAATTTCTAAATAAGCTCAATGCAAGATAATTCAAAGAAAGTCATTTAGTTAGTTTTCGCACACTCACATCGCAATAACGATACACATGCTTAGAAATTGAGTAGAATTGGGTAAAGCCTAGTCCACACTAGGCAACTTAAGTTTGGGTATTTCCGAGGTACAGTGAATGTTTTGAACAGAGGTGTCAGGTGTCCTGATTTATCAGGATTTGTCCTGATTTTCGAAAGACCGTCCTGATTTTTCAAAAACTCTCGATTTGTCCTGATTTTCTAAAATTGGTCCCTAAAATGTCCTGATTTGTCCTTATTTTCATAAAAACTTCTCAAATATAATCGAATTTGTAGTTAAACTTTAAAAAAATCAAATAAATAGGTAATGAAATAGATAAACATTCGTTGCGCAGTACTCGCAACAGACGGACGTTTTTTTCCTTTCGCTGTGTGCTGTGTGCAAAAGTGCTTGCCTCTCAAATTCGGTTGTGAATACCGTCACGGGCGTAGTTTACCGTTGATTACGGAACTGTTTGCTGTGAAAATATCATTTAGTGCCGCGAAATCGCAGTGATCCAATGAAAAAAAAAACAGCAGAAGGCATACACAATAGTCAGGTCGCCATTGTTGTGTGAAACCAGCAAGGTCAACACAAAAGACCGATCGTTTGGTCGGCAGCGGTTTGTAATAGGGTGTATCCCATAAATATTTTTTTTCTATCCTAAGTTATTTTTTTTTCCTGTTTGTTTTTTTTTATTCTTTATCTCAAAAAGTTAAATTTTGAGTTTTATATTGATCTTTAACTATTATTACTATTTTGGTTATACATAATTTTCTTCTCTATCATCTATCATCTATCTTCATCTATCATTTCGCCTTTTTGTTATTGTTTTGCTCTCCTCTGTGACCCATTATGTCGGAAACCAATCGACAAGTGGATGACGACGGCGAGGACGATGAGCATCCTCCATTTCGGGAAGAAACTCAACCCGAGAGGTTAAATTTTGGAAACTATTCCCCCAGTACCGCCAACCCTCCTATGTACATTTCTGATACGGAGGATTCGCCTACCCCCGTTTCTCACCCAACATCAACACCCTTTATTTTCGGCAAAGAGCCTATTTCCCAATCACCAGAAACAACCCAAGTCGATTCCCCTGGTAATGTTTCAAAGTCGACAAATACTTCACCTCGCCGTCGGGTTTACCAATCTCAATCGAAAGGTCCCTGGGTGGTCTACATCCGGCCCAAACCGAATGGGAAACCACTTAACGTGATTTCAATCTCCCGAACCCTCGACCGATCATACCCTTCCATAGTCAACTACCAGTCGATGAGTCGGAACAAGATGCGCGTTGTCGCTGGTAGTCTGAAGGAAGCAAACGCCATTGCTTGTGACGAGAGGTTTACGATCGAGTACCGCGTTTACGTTCCCGCTCGTGACGTGGAAATCGACGGAGTGGTAACCGAAGAGGGTTTGACCGTCGATGACCTAATGGAATCAGGGGTTGGCCGATTCAAGGATCCTGCTCTTCCAACGGTCAAGGTGTTGGATGCGCGTCAACTAAAGTCAGCATCTGGCGAGGGGGAAAAACGGAAGTTTTCCCTGTCGAACTCTTTTCGGGTTACTTTTTCCGGCACTGCACTTCCTGATTACGTTGCGATCGGGAAGGTTCGTCTACCTGTGAGACTTTATGTGCCTTCGGTCATGTTCTGCCAGAAGTGCAAGCAGTTGGATCATACGGCCGCCTACTGCTGCAATCAGGCACGCTGCTCTAAGTGCGGGGAGAAGCATGAGGAAGCTTCGTGTGCAATACAAGCAGCAAGCAGGTGCTTGTATTGCACTGGTGAAGCCTCTCATGCTCTCTCGGCGTGTCCGAAGTACATATCGCGCCGGGAAAAAATCAAGACTTCTTTGAAAAATCGTGTAAAAATGTCCTACAGAGACATGGTTCTGAAGTCTTTGCCAATCGTCTCAGAGAACCAGTTTGACCTTCTAAGTGACTTTGAATCCGAAGGGGAGGATCCATGTGAAGGAACATCAACTGGGCCATTTTTAAAAAATAATGTTTCACAGGCTCCAAAAAGGAAACGCATTACTAAAACACAAACCGGATTAGCTGCCAGCAAAATTAAAATTAAAAGAAATCCTCAAAGTGGAAATAGTAATTCTTCCCCTCCTATTCAGAGTCCTCCGGGTTTTAATCCGTCCCCGAAGGACTTCCCTCCACTTTCTGGGAAGTCAAAACCCCAGGCTTTCCTTCAGAATTCAGGCCCATCAGTAGCTAACAGGAATGCAACAATTCCCAGAGAAACTGCATCTGATCCATCGTCGAATGGTTTTCCCAGCTTTTCGGCTGATGGTAAGATGAAATTCTCGGAAATTGTTGCGTTCATCCTGGACTTTTTCAGTATACCAGCAGGATGGAGGACTATGATCAATATTTTTGTACCCCTTTTGAGAGAATTCTTGAAAAAGAAAGCTCTCACTATGACCCTCATCGCAGAAGCAATTTCTTTCGATGGCTAATTCATCCAATGAGGGGAGAGAAATTGTTTCTGTATTGCAATGGAACTGCAGAAGTATTTTACCAAAATTAGACCCACTTAAAATATTGGTACACAATTTGAATTGTGATGTGTTCGCCTTATGCGAAACTTGGCTCTCTCCAAACGTAGATTTCACCTTCCATAGCCACAACATAATTCGCCTGGATCGTGATGGTCAAAGAGGGGGTGGCGTTCTTTTGGGGATCAAGAAATGCCACTCTTTCTATCGTATTCCACTACAACCATCTCTAGGTATTGAAGTCGTTAGTTGCCAAGCTAGAATTAAAGGTCAAGACCTTTGTCTAGCATCGGTTTATATTCCACCATCTTCAAGCGTGAGCCGGAACCAATTGGCGAATATTATTTCACTTCTCCCAGAACCCCGGCTAGTTCTGGGAGATTTTAACTCCCATGGCGTGGGCTGGGGTAGCTCACGTGATGATGAACGTGCTGACATTATTTATGAGCTGTGCGACGACTTCAGCATGACTGTCTTAAACAATGGGGAAGTGACTCGAATTAATGGATCCCAATCACAGCATAGTATTTTAGACCTTTCTTTAGCTTCTTCCTCTCTGAGCTTGGATTGTACGTGGAAGGTAATTCAAGACCCTCAGGGAAGCGATCATTTGCCTATCCATATTTCTATTAACAGTTGTCGTAGTCCACCCGAAGAAATCAATATTCCTTATGACCTCACAAAGAATATAGATTGGAAAAAGTATACATCGAGTGTTAGCGACGCCATCAACTCAACGGACGAACTGCCTCCGGAGGCAGAGTATTGTTTCATGTCCGGGACGATTGTGGACTGTGCAATCGGGGCACAGGTCAGACGAAACGAAAACTCGACGATCCAGAAAAGACCTCCTACTCCGTGGTGGGACGGTGAGTGTTCTCGCGCGGGAAATGAAAAGCGCAAGGCGTTTGTCGAGTTTCGCAGAACCGGACTGCCAGAGAAGTTCCAACGTTACTTGGCTTTGGAACGCAAGTTCAAGAACTTGATCAGGGCCAAGAAACGTGGGTATTGGAGGCGATTCGTTGATGAGTTATCTCGAGAAACGTCTCTGCGCACACTTTGGCAAACAGCACGGAACATGCGTAATCACACTCCCACGAACGAAAGTGAGGAAAGTTCGAGCCGATGGCTATTAAAGTTCGCGAAAAAGGTCTGCCCGGACGCAGCACCAGCTCTGAAGATATACCGGGATACAGAGAATAGTTCCGAAACCGAGGATAAATTCTCGATGGTCGAACTTTCACTTGCGCTCTGGTCCTGCAACAATTCAGCTCCCGGACTGGACAGAATCAAATTCAACTTGTTGAAGAATCTGCCAGATTCCGCTAAAAAACGTTTATTGAATTTATTCAATAAGTGTTTGGAACTGAACTTTGTTCCGCATGACTGGAGACAAGTGAAAGTTATCGCCATCCAAAAACCGGGAAAACCAGCTTCTGAATACAATTCGTATAGGCCGATTGCAATGCTTTCGTGTCTCCGGAAATTGCTCGAAAAAATGATTCTCTTTCGGCTGGATAAATGGGTTGAATCAAACAATCTGTTGTCAAGTACACAATTTGGTTTCCGTAGAGGCAAGGGTACGAACGACTGTCTAGCATTACTTTCATCAGACATTCAATTGGCGTTTGCCCAAAAAGAGCAGATGGGGGCAGTATTTCTGGACATCAAAGGGGCATTCGATTCGGTGTCCATAGAAGTGCTATCTAGTAATTTTAACTCTTGCGGACTTTCACCAATATTGAACAATTTTCTATATAACCTGTTGTCTGAAAAAATCATGAATTTTAGTCATGGAGAAACCAATGTTAAACGAATTAGTTACATGGGTCTACCCCAAGGCTCATGTTTAAGCCCCCTGCTATACAACTTTTATGTCCGAGAAATCGATGCTTGTATGGCACAAAATTGCACGCTAAGACAGCTTGCGGATGACTGTGTTGTTCATATCACAGGTAAAACAGGCACTCAAATTAAACCTCCGTTACAAGAAACTCTTAATAACTTATCACATTGGGCCAGGAATCTAGGTATCGAGTTTTCGCCTAGTAAAACCGAGTTAGTAGTTTTTTCAAGGAAACATTCCCCTCCTCAAATAGAGCTCCTTATGATGGGTAGAACTCTAACTCAATCTCTTAGTTTTAAATATTTGGGTGTCTGGTTCGACTCTAAATGCCTCTGGGGAAAACATATTAGGTACTTGACACAAAAATGCCAAAAGAGGATCAATTTTCTTCGAACGATTACTGGAACCTGGTGGGGTGCTCATCCACAGGACCTCATCAGGTTATACCAAACAACGATACTGTCGGTCATAGAATACGGAAGCTTTTGCTTTGGGTCCGCCGCGCAAACCCACTTGATTAAACTAGAACGAATACAGTATCGTTGTTTGCGTATTGCCATGGGTTGTATGCAATCGACACATACGATGTGTCTCGAAGTACTGGCGGGTGTGATGCCGTTGAAAAATCGGTTCCTCGATTTATCGCTACGTTTCCTAATTCGAAGTGAAACTATGAATCCTTTGGTGATAGAAAATTTGGAAAGGCTTATGAATATTAATCCGCAAGTAAAATATGTAGATAATTATAAAACTTTTAGTCAATTAGAAATAAATCCTTCTTTATTAAATTCGGACACGAGTCACTTTTACCCAATTAGCAGTTCCTTGATAAGATTCGATCTGTCCATGACCGCTGACATCCGTGGAATACCAGATCACGTCCGACCCAACATCATTCCTCCAATCTTTGCTTCAAAAGTACGTGAAATTGATCCTATAAAAATGTTCTTTACTGATGGTTCTAGAATCGACAACGCGACTGGCTTCGCAGTGTATAATGAGGGCTTTGAAGCTTCGTTCAAGCTCCGAGAGCCATGCTCCGTTTACACTGCTGAGCTAGCCGCTATTTACTGCACCTTGGAACACATTCGCACACTGCCCGTAGACCACTATTTCATCTATTCGGATAGTCTCAGCTCCGTTGAGGCAATTCGATCGATGAAACTGATGAAGCGCTCTTCCCATTTCTTGCTGGAAATTTCAGGGGTATTGGGCGCTTTGATCGAAAATTCGTATAGGATTACCTTAGCTTGGATCCCGTCTCATTGTCTTATACAAGGCAATGAGAAGGCGGACTCATTGGCTAAGGTGGGCGCGTTACAAGGTGAAATCTTTGAGAGGATAATAACTTACAATGAATATTTTTCAATACCTCGCACTTTAGCGATTAACGCTTGGCAGTCTAGCTGGGACAATGGCACAAAGGGACGTTGGCTCCATACGATTATCCCTAAGGTTCCGACGAAGGCATGGTTCAAGCATTTTAACTTAAGTCGAGACTTCATTCGCGTGATTTCTCGGCTTATGTCAAATCACTGCTGGCTTGATGCGCACTTGTTTCGTATTAATCTCGCTGCAACCAATGTTTGCGTTTGTGGGGAAGGCTACCACGACATCGATCATGTTGTATGGACGTGTGAAAGGTATGGTCAAACGAGGGCTTGGCTACTGGATACCCTTAGGGCCCGAGGTAGACTACCTGGTGTTCCTATTCGAGACATTTTGGCATACTTAGATTTTGGATATTTGTTCCCAATTTACAAATATCTTAAGCTCTCTGATGTGGTCGTTTAGTCTTCCTGTCCACGTTTCTTTTGTGTGTTTACCTTATTTAACGTTTCTTTTGTCTATTTGTTAGAGATACCCCTATCATCCAACGGGTTCGACAATACCGGAAGTAAGGCTGGCCAGCAAAATGGATATCTCTGCCAAACCTCGTTGCAATCGTAACAACAGCAACAGAAGGCCACCACCGGACCCCAATGGAAACTGTTTTCGAATACGACCCTTTTGTTACCCTTTTCCCCTTCCTTAGTAAATTTTTCTAACCGTTGAGACGCCGCGACTATTACGGCCCCCTCCCCTACTAACCTATATAGTTAAGTGTTAAATTTATAGACACACTCGGCACATTTAAACTTTGTCAAAGTAAAAGGCCTAATAAACATAGTTGTAAATGAAAAGAAATAGATAAACCCATTCAACAGATGATAATCTTCGGTTCAGCGATGATATTTAAATGTTGTTTTTCGATATGAACTACAGGCCAGCCAAGAAGCTGCTTACTGTTGTTGCATAAATCAAAACATTTACAGCACCTGTATTGCGCCTATATTTATGCAATTTAAGCAGAAATCCTTAATATTTTCAAGAATCCAGAAGTGTCCTGAAGGTCCTGAAAAATCCTGATTTTTACCTTCGCGATGTCCTGATTTTTGTCGAAACCACCTGGCACCCCTGGTTTTGAACGAAGCTGTTTTTCCGACAGGGATGCCAGGTGGGTTTGTCAAAAATTAGGTCAACATGAAGATAAAATCAGGATTTTTCAGGGCACTACAAATTCTGCTTAAATTGCATAAATTAAGGCGAAATAGAGGCATTGAACTTATTGAAGACGCCTTTATTAATGGATTGAGGCCTGCAGTTGATATATCATTTAAACCGAACATCATTATCGGTTTAACTATTTCATTACGGATTTGCTCGAAATCTTTTTAACTATAAATTTATTTACAGTTTAGATATTTCTTTGAAAGTCAGAACTGTACTGGAAGACCAATTTCAAAAATCAAGACAATTTAGAAATCAAGACGGTCTTTCTGAAATTAGCACAATTCCTGAGTTTTCAGGACACTTGGCACCTCTGATCAGCGAGTCGTCGTTTGCAATTATTTATAAATAATCCGTCCCCGTGCATGCGCCGTCCGTTGTAAACATCAGTAACGTTAAATGAAAATATTTTTTAATTGTAGTTTATAATTTAAAATACGATGAATTTAACTTGTGCAATTTGTTCGGATTTGTTCATGCCGTCAGATGATATCCACATGACGCCATGTGGACATTCCTTTCATTACACTTGTCTGTTGCAATGGCTACAAAGGTAAGTGCCGTTCAGTTAAAATATCTATGTTCAAGTAAAGGCTATTATTTTAATCAACCTTCGTTGCATTAGGTCCAAATCCTGTCCGCAGTGTCGCAACAAATGCCACGAAAAAAGCCTCATTAAAGTTTATTTCAACATAGCATCGAATGCCGATGCACCGGAGGACACAGCTACACTTCTTCATAAACTGGACAATATGACATTATTGATGCGCGAAAAGGAAAAAAAGCTTAACGACTATGAACAGAAAGACAGTGCTAATAAAGTTGAGCGTAAAAAGATGAAAAAGACATTGACTGCTCTTGAGGATATGGTCAAATCCAAAGATTTTACAATCACAGCCTACAAGCAGGAAGTGGACATGCTTCGTGGCGACCGGGCTCACATGCAGAAACTGCAGACGGAGCTGAAGGAACTGAAATCGAAAATGGATCTGATGTCTACTGTTGAGCACGTGATATCAGCCACGGCAAAGGAAGTCGAAGAAATGTTGACCCAAGAAAATAACTCTAGGACTCTGGCTGTTCTGGTCGCATCCCTCAAGCGGGAACTCAAAGGATGCGATTCCAAGAAGAACGAAATGCGCGACCGCATGAAGTCCATCCAAAACGATTTGCACGATGAACGTACCCGGCGAAAACAGCTGGAGGAAAAACTGTCCACCGCCGAAAGCGAAAATTATCGCCTCGAGCAGGAAATCAAAAAGTTGGAAAGGCGTGTGTTGAACGCATCAAACGATAGCGAGTCGGATTCAATTGTTCTAGCGACCCCCGATCAGCCAGTCAAGCGGAAACGAATCGAACTGGATATGGACATGAGTACTCCTATGGTGAGATTATTTTTTTAAGTAAAGTTTAATTGAGTGCTTTCGAATTTGAAAACTTAATCATAAACCATTGCATTGAACATTTTGATACGCTAAATCTGCAGTGAAAATATACTTCTTCTACTTACTGGTAGATGTCAATTCTTGTGTTTGTGTAGTTTTAACGGTTTTGACCAACTAGTCGCAGACACCAGGTCTGCGAACTAGCTATAAGGTGTTTAATACACAACGAGAGCTGATTCTCACTATCAAAACTAGAGGAAAGGTGACGATTTTTAAATTTTCTGAATGGAAAATTAACTGTCAAAAGTACATAATCTTTTTAAGCGTACATACGTTTGACAATAACTGTAGTCTAACCTGAAAAGTTTAAAACAAAACTAAGATCATTTTCTTTGTTTCAGTCCGATAAAGTTCGAAACATATTGCAATCAGATTCGCCTTATCTTGACATCAAGGCTAGTAGTATTGGATTGGCACCGCTGCGACGAGCTGGCCTTAGTGCAGCGATCGTCAAACCAAAGGACAATCGCACAGGGACTCAATCTACTGCCAAAACGCAAAACGATCTGAGTGAGAAGTTCTCCATTCTTCGAAAACCACGATTGGATATGAAATTATGTGCGATGCCGAACAACATGATTTTCAACGGATTGGGTGGATCAGAGAAAAAGGAAAACTTCGAAGGATTCCCCGAACCAAAACCGAAACCGACAACCAGTACTAACATGGCGATAGAAAAAGGAGCAGCGTTGAAAACTGCTAGCAACAGCAGTACCACGGCCCGACTGAAGGCTGGCAAATTGACGAGACACCCGTCGAAGAACAATATTGGTTCCGCTTCCAACAGACGAATGGATGATTTCCTAGAGACGATTTTGGACGATTGAAAAAATAGGTGTTTGTAAAATAGTGTTGTTCAGATTTTTGAAAAAAAAATATTTCGAATAAACTTATCGGTTCCATTGTTGATAAGTTATTTTAACGTAAAACTTCTTGAAAGGATTGTTCTCAATTTACCTAAATGTTCCAATAACCCGGGGTTCATTTTTTAAAACTCATGTTTATTGTTTGTTCCACTTTTCCGAATATTTTCGGAAATCGAACGCATTTATCATTCTCACAAACGATTTTCCCTCCTTTTTCCATAATATTGATCACGGATCAAATGTAGATAAATGGACGTAGCGCCTACCGTTTACAATTTAACCGGTGCTGGCTGACCGGCGAATTTCGCCTTGCGCTCCTCAGCACGCTTCAGGGATTCTTCCCGAGACAAGTTACCCTTCTTCGAGAATCGTAGGTTGCGCAGGAATTTCTGGCACATCTATTGGGGAGAAAGAGATGAGATTGTAAAAAGGTAGAATTTTAAGTTTTTTTTTATGATTTTGGTGTCTGGGTTCACATAGTAGATGAATAAAATTTGCATTTACATTAATATGTTGCGCAGAGCTCAAACCAAAAATAGCGGAAATGATTACAAATTATATTTTGACTAGCCAAAAGATATCAAAGAAAAATGCATCAATTGATTCAATAACATTCAACTGTTAATTTATTTGAATTTACTTTATAATCTTATGTTCTTTTCTTTTTTTAAAGTCGAATATTCATAATACATGAAGCATTTAGAATAATTACAAAAAATAAGCAAGCGTAAATCCCTTAAAAATAAACTCTAAAACCAGTTTCAATCGCAGGCATAGGTACGTGCGAACAGAAGATGAAGGCGGATATCGGAACTTTTACCTTGTAAATCTGCTAAGACATTCTGAATTATTCCGTAATAAGTAGTTCAAATTTTAAATCAATTACTTTACGGCAGGAACAATTTAAAAATGATTTGTGGTTTCAAAAGTACCTTGTTAATAAAATTTCTATTTTAACTTTACATAGCTTTGCCGTTGAATGCTTAAAATAGAGAAGATGGACCTTCCCATATTACCTTACATAAATTAAAAGAAACAAAACTGTTAAGCATTGAAACAAAAGATGGCAAAACACAATTTAACTTTCACAGAGCAAAGGCTAATTGAGAATGCATACTTACACCACGGGTCGATTCGTTGCGTTGACGGCGGGGACGCTTGATTCCATTTTTGTGGGCCTTTTGGTCTAAGAGAAAATAAAAGTTATGAATACTCAAAGGGACAGAATATCTCAGAAAAAAAAACTTACTTTGATTGTGATTGGTGTGATTCTTGGACTTGGCCATTGTAAACGCTGGCTGGAAGTGAGAATGGAGGAGTTAGTCGAAATCGCACAGTAAACATAGTAAAATGTAACAGGATGCATCAACAATTTCTCTTCAACTTCTTCTCGGGAAGGTTTTTTCTTGTCACAGCAACAGCTATGGAGTGAAATTGAACAAAATTGTTGTAGATAGCCTCCGAATTTATGAAAAATTATTATTACTCTTAATAAAACAGGACTTCACTGCCACAAGTCGACAACCGGAAAGAAAAACAGACAGAACAATGACAACCAGCTGCTGTCAGTCAACCGGAAGTAGTAGCGGGGGATAGGAAACTTTTTGTTGCATGGGCCAATACACGCTCATTTTTATATAACCATTTATGGTTCTTAAATAACCATTTTATGATATTTACTTCAAAACCGCCAATATGGTTATTTTTCAACAATTTTCCTAGAAAGAATTTTAACCATTTTGGTAGTTTTCGAGTATAAGCCAGAAAATGGTTGAATAATTTGATATCGCCATTTTGAAAGCGGTAATTGCAGCCGGACGCCCATTAAGCAATTTTTTTTTCTTCCGCGGAACAGCATCCAGTTTCCATATAAATCGGTTCTCGGTGGAAACTTCGGATTTGTAGGAGATGGAGAAAGGTATACCACTTATAAGTGATTTCTTTCAATTATACGTCGATCTCAAGATCATAAGCAAAAAATTTTTCAGGATACCGATTGGATGACGCCGGTTTAGGCACGGCAGATACACCAACAACATTCAATAGGATGAGGATTCACCCACCGGTCCATCGTTACCAGCCACAGCTAATCGAAGTAAGGAATTGTGTTTGACACCATCCGGAAGGAGCTGGAACGGGCCGGAATGTATGACAAACATCACCAGCGAGTCGAAGATTATTCGCAAGACCCGCCTCCTCCACCCTCACCCCGTTAAGGATAGCAGATTAGTGATTATTGTATTCACCATTCCGCAGAGCTCGTTTCAATTTATCCATCCCGGTAGCGCTCGTGAGGAATTTTAATTTTGCTACCAGGTGATTCGGCTGCTGTTGGCGCTTGCTTAAAGCAAGATGCCAGTCATAATTTATTTAAAAAACTATCAAACTATTATAATGGGTCATAGTTTATAAGTATTATCATAATGTACAAGAAATAAAATTATTTTCCAGATGACTCTTGTTGTTTCTAAATTCCTTCGATAATTGTAATCAATTTTACAAATCGCACAAAACAGCTCTTACGGTTAAAAAATAACCATTTTTCAATTTCTACGGTAATCTTCCTTACGGTTAAAAAATAACCATATTTCTAGTTCTCCCCGAAAAGTCATTTTATGGGTTCTCATGGAGAACTCATAAAATGACATTTCCCGGGAAAACGTCAAAAATGGTTATTTTTGAAACATATATGGTTTAATAGTTTCTAGCGTGTAATAAGCTTTGAGTAAAATTTTCAAAATTTTGCATGTTTCTTTTCCGTGTGTCGTTTGTAGCATGATGGCTCTAGATATGGTGGTCTCTCTTTGGCAAAAAGTAGACGAGGGTTGGAGGCGGAGGAGGAGCCGAAATTTGACAGCTGGCTGTTCGGCTGGCTGCTGGCTGGCTGGGATGCCAGGTGCTCTGATTTTTTGTAAAACACGAAGTTTTGCCAATCATCAAGATATTGCTTAGACAAAGATTTCGCCTTGATTTTTGCAAATATAATTCATAGAATCGAAACAAAATCTTCCGGCTGAGCTCCGGGCTGGTAAGCAAAGCTGGAAGAAGTTGGACCTATAAACGACGGTGCCAGCTTTGTCGGTAGCGGTTAGTAACATTAATTTTGCATTACTTATGACAAATTTATGCTTATTCAACACTTTTTTCTTTCAAGAGCTATCTAGAAGCAGCAGAAAGTCATCGAATCGGATGGTAACATAGCGAGGCGTTACATTCCATCGTCCGAGAAGCGGCTGGCCCTCCTGCAGGAACATCCGATCTTCATCGAGATGAAAAAGCTGCTTCAGGAGGACCCCCGTCTGTTGCCATCGCTGCTCCAGAAGATCCAATCGAGTAATCCGGATCTGATGGGTAGCATTTCGAATCATAAAATCGTTTATCATTTACATGAAAATGATCAATAGCAGAATTTAGAGCATTCCTTTAGCAAAACCGATTTACGTTTATTTTCATCCAACACTTTTCGATTAAAGGGAAACAAAATAGCTCTTTGGATAAGGTAAAAAGAATATAAGGAGCAAACAACATCCGGTTTAGGGTTTTAGTTGTTTGTTCCACCCTTTAAGATCCTTTCTATCATAACGGTCAAAAAAAGTTTTTCTTTTTCGGAACATACGGATAGACCGAACTGTATTGTAATTTTATTGAAAAAAAGTGTTTAGAATACAAATTAATTCATTGAATATACTCATATCATTGCTTTTTTCCGAAAACTCAATTTAAATATAATAAAATAAACTAAACCCCAGTACGGTTTTAAATCTTTTTAACTTTCCTTTACGATTGGCTTCTGCACATATACACACTTTTTTCCCATCTGATTTTTTATCACTAACACCTGGCATCCCTTGACCCCTTTTTTCGTAAACACTACAGCCGGCTGTCAAAACTTTTTTCAATATGGCGGAATGGCGATTTGGCATCTGAGATCACCATATCTAGAGCCATCATGGTTTGTAGAAAGATGATAAACACAACACAACAAAAATGAATCAACTATTCTTTTGTTTGATTTTAGTCAGTGCTGTTCAATCGTTTATGTACAGAGTACCAGAGGTTTGGATGTTTGATTCTGACTGCTATTTTTTCTGATGTTGAACATCAACGTAGGAATTGTCGGTCATGTCGATTCCGGCAAAACTACCTTGGCCAAAGCGTTGAGCGGCGTTGCAAGTACTGCCGCATTCGACAAGAACCCCCAGTCACAGCAGCGCGGGATTACACTCGATCTGGGATTTAGTGGATTACAGGTATGTTGGAGGTTTTTTTTTTTTAATTTTTAAATTTTTTTAAAAATAAATAATTTTAAATTACTTTCGGTATACTGGAACAAAATGACTGATTCTCAGGTGAACTTACCGGATCATCTTCGTTCGCAATTGGTGACTCATGACAAGCTGCAGTATACTTTCGTAGACTGTCCAGGCCATGCCAGTTTGATACGAACCATCATTGGTGGAGCTCAAATTGTTGACATGATCATCCTGGTCGTAGATATTGCTAAAGGAATACAGACGCAAACGGCAGAATGTTTGGTCATCGGGGAACTAACCTGTAGGAAAATGATAGTAACGTTGAATAAAATTGACGCACTCGATCAAATTAAACAACCGAAGTTTATTGAAAAGGCCAAAAAAGGGTTGACGATGGCTTTGGCCGGAACGGTTTTTGCTGGTTCACCGGTGGTAGAAGTTTCTGCTTTGGCAGGATTGCATATGGACAAACTGGTGGACGCTCTTCAACAGCATACTTCCATCCCAGAGAGGTACGTGGAGGCACCGTTTTTATTTGCAGTAGATCATTGTTTCAGCATCAAAGGTCATGGAACAGTTTGCACAGGAACTGTTCTTCAGGGCCAGGTGACTTTGAACGAAGATATAGAAATACCGAAAATCAGACAGGTTAAAAAGGTGAAATCGATTCAGATGTTCAAACAAAGTCAACAGGTAGCTAAACAGGGAGATCGCGTAGGCTTATGCATTACACAGTTCGATCCGAAGTTACTCGAGCGAGGTCTCCTGTCGAAGCCAGGCATTGTGAAAGATGTCCATGCAGTGATAATGAGATTATATCCAATAAAATATTTTAAAAGCATGATTCGATCGGGTTCAAAGTATCATGTTACATGTGGATACGAAACAACGATGGCCCGAATTCTTTTGTTTAAAAGCACACTAGAAAGCTTTGATATAAACTCGCCTTACGAGTACGCAGAAGAACTGGATCCAAATTCTAAGGACGAACATAACGTTGCTAGTTATGTCCTACTGGAATTCGAGAAGCCGATCCAAGCTGTACCTTCATCTCTCGTTATTGGATCTAAACTGGACACCGATATCCACTCAAATATGTGCCGCATAGCTTTCCATGGTCATTTAGATTATGGAGTTACGGATAAAAACTACCGCACTAGTTTTCTGCCAAGCATGAAAGTTTTCAAAGAAAAGCATAAAACCGGCTCAATACAACGAGTGGTGAACGAGTCAGAACTGATCGCCACCTCTCTCTTCAAGAAGGACGGCAACAACCGGCAGGCATTTATAGGGTTGGACGTACGACTTAGCACTGGTGAACGTGGCATCATAGCGGACACATTTGGAACAACTTCCAAAGTAAAACTGCGGTTCCAGGAGCCACTTTCAAAAGAAACACTCGAACAACTGAAACAGAAAGTTTCCGCAGTTCAGGTGGAAGTGAAATTTAAGAAGTTTATTTTCAGTACCAAAGCCGGTAATAAAGTTGTTCAATAGTAGCTATTGTACTCGAGGGCCTTTTGTTTCGAGGTATCCGAAAAGAATCGAAAAGAATGTGAAAATAATATTTTACGAAGACTGTTGTTGAGGCACGCGCGATCAGCTGGTGTCTGGGAGCCCTTGGAACGCTTGCCTGTCGCCCATAAGGAAAAGTAAGTAAAAGAGAATGTTTGACTTTACGAGTTTCTGTTGTTCAGTATTTTATTTAAAACAAAAAAAAACCGTATCAAAAGAAAACTGTTCTAACCGTACTATTGCTGGTTTTCTTAAATGATATCAGTACTCAAGAAAATGCGTTCAAAATATTTGAAAATTTGGCCATAGGTACTTCGGGTATACTGTAACTTAAGCCATGAAGTTTCTTTGAGATACTCGTTTATAATAACATAAACCGGAAACAGACCCGGGGTGTTGCAAATAATATTTTTACTTTGATGCATTCTTAAAGGAATAAACTGTGACTAGATTTGTTTTTTTTTTACAAAATTATTTCAACTCTAGTGAAGGGAATTCTTAGCAGTAAGATATATAGTATGTTAAAGGAATGGAAACCTGCCAGGCGATTTCCGGTGCCAGGTGCAATATAAATCTGTTAGTGATGTTCACATTAACTTCAAGTTTCTACTGTAATGGTTTCCATGGTTCTATGCATCGTGGAAAAATGTGTAATTATATATTTTTTTTGTTTACATTTTGAAGAGCTTATATTCGTGTCATAATTTTGGGAATACCGGTCCATATCTATGTACACGGGGATTTGTATAATTCAAACGAGCAGTGCAAACCTCGTTACCAGTTTACCTTATGGTTACAATCTTTACATTAATCACTTTTTGATCGGCATACACACCAGATTTCTAATGCTATTAAGAAAGTATAGAGTCGAATTCTATTTTGAATGGTTTTTTTATGAAAACCTAATCCATTTTCCACAGACCTCACATAGCATAAGCTATGCAATTCGGGGAATCTTGCCTTACAGCTGCTGGAATCATTTTTGATTGGAATCTAGCGAATGTACTGAAATCTTGCTATTGATACTTGATATATGTTGCAGTAATCTTCCTTCAGTCATTGCATTTTGTTGTTGTTGTTTTTTTCTCCATTCCTTATCTACGTTAAAGTGCTAGGTATATAAGTTTCGTTGCAACTAAGTGAAATACTCCACAACGGTATTGAATTGGCGCTTAACCATACACACCGTAAGATGTAGACCTAAAGTATAATGTAGATCACTATCACAACAAGCAATGCAATCGATAACACTACTATGGCCATCCACTGACGGCGATCTGGAAATGAAAATCAATAATATTACGTATAACTCATGCAATTTTAGTTGGTCAAGCTTACCATTATTCATGTGTAATACTTTGGCCATTTTCTTCATGGTTGAGTCGAGCTTCGAATCCGTTTGTTCCAACTCGTTGCCAAGCTCATCCAGCATTCTGAAAAGATTATCAGACGTTCATACAATGTGGTCTAAGTTAGCAAACTACACCTTAGAAACCTACACTGACTGCTCCTCCAGCTCAATCCCAATCTGCCGAGAAACGGTTTTGAGGGTGCCAATCGAATCGCTGATCACATCGAGTTGTTCGTCTTGGGAAGCCATGATACGGTGTTGGGTCGCCAGGTTATCCTCAACGAATCGGGTGCTACCGCCGTCCAACATCACCGACGAAGAGGACGGTGCATAATGGGTAGGGCTGTCGTCCAGGTTGTTCTCCAACTTGGAGTATTTGGCACCACTATGTCGTGAGGCGGCCATTGCTGCACCGGCTGAGCTGATCAGATTTTTACCAGTTCCAGCTAGATTGTTCAAATTATTGTTGTTTAAATTGCAGCTGATCACACCTCCGCTGTGCAAGATAATTCCGTTTGCACCAGCGTTCAGACAGTTATTGTTGATAAGATTTTTGGTCGCTAGATTCTGAGGTGAACCGTTGTCGCAGTTATCCAAGAGCGGTTGTCTGGCCGTTATATCGCGATCCCTGTTGCGGTTGATGCTCATACGATCTTTCATAGACTTGACCTCATCTCTGGTAGCGTCGATGAAATGACGTCGACTTGAGAGTTCTTTGTTGTCGATCTTAAATTTGCTAGGATTTTTCTCTACAATACTTGTTGGTTGATGTTAAGGAATCATACTGGACAAGTTGTTTAGTTAGTATAAAAAATAGATGTTAGTTCTCGAAAAATAATGATTAACTATTGATTGAAAATAGATTATAGAATTATAACTGTTTTTATACGAGTGATAGCAAAGAATCTTTTGAGCAAAGGATATTGATCGTGTCCTCGAGGTCCTCGAGATCCCACTCGATGCTGCGGAGAGAATTTTTTAACTCTGTTGTGGTCCAATCGGCTTCAGCTGTTGTGCCACCGGAAAGTGCATCATTCAGTTCACGCCACCGGAGATATAATCCGCGTGTTTTGTTTAGTGCCTTGAATACTTCGCTGGAAATTGAAAAATAATCAATCAGCGCACAAGAATTAAAGCGTAATATCTTAATCATGTTATAAATAATTTTTTATGATAATTTACCCATGATACAAAATTATTTCAGAAAAAAGTCTATACTATTAAGTAAAATACTGCTAAATTTACTTAATGAAAAATTCCACACGGCGCATAAAAGCTACTATGGAACAAAAAAAATAACTGTTCAACGTAAGATAAAACAGATTAATAGCGTTATCGATTTTTATCATTCGGAAAGATAGCCAAGTTCACATATGGAGACTTACTCTTTCACCACAAAAAATGGATCTTCCATCATACTTTATTGGGTGGACGTAATCCGAATCTGCAGTTCATTACACATCTGACCATACAAGAAAACTACCGATTTTATTACGGAAAAGCTGGCAATCCAACTTGCGATTTTCTTTCATTTCTTCAGCATTTCGCCAAACTGTTGTTGGTCAGCCCGCAGCCCACAACGTCGATAAATGGCATTGCGGTAGGAAGGCATTTTTGGCAATTTTCACTTTGTACGCGCGATATACATTTCAACCATATTCTATTCGCAAAATGGAAAACTCGGTTTCTGGTGGTGCGTATTGACTGAATTGAATTTATCCTTTTTCCAAACCTCGGCGTAATGCTCGAATACAGCGATAACTATAGCGCTTTGTAAAGGATTGTTGACTCGACAAATCCGTACAAATAATTTCGATTCTGCGGCACTAATTAAGGATTAAATCTTTAAATTTTCTTTCAATGAAAGGCGATTAGACAATTATTAGAAAACTTTTGGTGTATCCTTTTTCAGCATATTTTTCGGAAAACTCGTACCAATACCATTATGATAGACCGAGCAGAGTCCCGCGACATGTATTCGTACACGGGAAAAGCTTACACAACACACTCACCTTATATTGGAAAATGGGAAAACAGCCCCGTCCTTTATTAGCAGCCGGAAAATGGGAAAAAGGGCACACGGTTGACAGAGGAATTTATACGCCAACGAACACAACAAAACGGGATTTCATTGATTCTGCAACTCTTGCGCACTACCAAAACAAAAATTCCGTCGTCGTTATCATCAACTGTCATCATCATTAACGTCATCATCGACGGACAGCACGCTTCGTCAAAATAATGTATTTTCTTTTAAATACAAACTAAAGATTTTTAAAGTCACCTTTTTTAACACATTGGAATGTTGTTGGATTCTTTCAAGAATTAATATTAACGACATTTTGAAGCTTTTTTTTAAATGGTTTTTCTTTGAGAAAATTTTGCCAGGTCATTTGGGTTTCGTGTGCACGGCGCGTGACCTGCAATAATTGTATAACTCAAAACCCTCAAAATTTCACATTACTTCCGTAGGTTCTCCAGACGAAAAACGTATCTTGTAATTGTAATTGTGATTTTTATTTACGAAAACCTTGAAGTTACAATAAGAACTTAATTACTAGGTCAAGGAAGTCTTCGGACAGGCTTGATCGGGTTCTTGAAGCCCATCCCAAGGGAGGTTTTTGGTATGAAACGATTCCAAGAGCCAAGCGAACCGATCTTATATTGATTCATCTGACGTCACGCACCGCGCCTAAGTAGCCCTGTTGCGTGGATGGAAATAGTGTCGCCTATCGGCATAACTTCTAACCATTCTATAGTGGACAAAAGTTTGTCATGGGTTTCAAAGTGTGTTACGTAAACTTATGCTCATTAACACCTGTCATTGTCTTCAAATCTCATATCCATCTGTTGGAATTATCAAAAAATTATGTTATTGTTACATTCATTTCAATGAAAGGTTGATGAGTTTTCTAAATTCTCTGCGCTGCGCTGCGCTGCGAGTTCTGCGCTTTTATCAAAACATGGTATAAAAAAGAAAAATGAGTGAATAAATGTTCTGTTGCTGCTCTTATGATAATAGGCATGTGATATTCGAATAAACCAGCAAAGCAGTGTCAATTTAACATACATTTTATTTCAAATTCGTACTACTTTCTATACATAGTAAATAGATTGTTTTAATCTTTGAAGAAACGTCTTATCTACAGAAACAAATTTATTTACAATATTATTAATCGTGCTTTACCAGTTGTAAGGTTGGCGGTACCCACGAGTAGGTACCGATTCCAATATTTTGGCGTTTGTGTGATTTTCAATGTATTAGGATATTGGTTTCCTTTTCATTTTTCCTGTCTATTGATCAAATCTGTCATGTTGAAAAACTAATAAAATGCACATCATCAGAATTGAATCGCTATCTACAAGAAGCGGAGCGAATCAGAATCGGGGTTTGCTTAAAATGTTTACTAACGTGTAGGTTCATTGCTAAGAGTCATACGGAAAATGTAAATCATAATCTTCTCATAATGTCGGTTGAGCTCAATGCAACCGGTTGGATAGTTTTCATTAGTGTCAAAACATACAATAGAAGATAACATTTACTTAGAGTATTTATTACACTAATTCTGACTTATGATCTTTAATATCACTAAAATAATCTTTGCATCAATGAACACTATTTCCATTGATTTAAATCATTCACCTTTTCAACAGTTTCTGAATGGGAAACCTATCGAATAAATAAGAATATCGTAAAATAAATTTTTGAAAGTTGCCTGCTTTCACGTTAAACAAATTCAAATTGGGAAAGTGTGAAAAAGACAATGTATGCGCGGAAAAGACACTACTAGTTGTTATTTTTTTTTTTAAATAATTATTTGACCATATCCTTGGCCGAAATGTGGTCCGGCCGTTCACCACGGCTGAATCGCTCGAACATTTTGTAGAATAGCGTTTCCAAGCCGTGGGCATACTGTCGGCAATCGAACAGTGGGCTCTCGCTGCGTGCCACCCATACCCGGGCTCGGATTGCCTTCAGATATTCCCGATCGGAACCCAGTTTGATGGCGATGTCCTGGTACTCCTGGCGGTTCCGTGCTATTAGTTCCGGGCACCCAAGGGTGGCCAACTGAGACGCGGCCACTCTGCAATGGAAATTAAAGTAAAACGATTAAAAGAGATGGCCTCTGGAATCTGTATAGCTTGATTTTTTTCTCGTAATATTATAATTTTGCTTACCTCGATGCCAGTGTTTCTGCCGGAAGTGTAACGACAGGGGTTCCTGTCCAAAGTACATCCATTGATGTGGTGTGTCCGTTGCAGAGTGGTGTATCGAGGCACACATCTGCTAGCTGTCCACGTCGCACGTGCTCTTCCTTGGCGGCTACATTGGAGAAGATGATACGACCAGGGCCAAGTCCAAGCTGTTGAGCGGCGGATTGGATGTTGGTTTCTCCAACAGCAGGGAACCGCAACAGCCAAAGGACAGAATTTGGAACTGCCTTCAAAATATTCACCCAGCAGGTCAAAGTATGGGGATCGATTTTGTAAAGTTGGTTAAAGTTGCAATAGATTATGGCGTCGTCAGGTAGACCGTACTGTTGCCGGGTAGTAACGACAATGTTCTGCGGAACCTCTTCGCCGGTAGCAGCTTTGTTATTCGTTTGTGTTGTGGCCAAGCCATTTTGAACAACCACCCCATTGAGTGACGTTTGAATCTGTCCAGAAGCGATCATTGTTTCGACTGGTGTGGTCGTTGGAAGCTCGACGACTTTGTGCTGAATTTCGACTGGTTTGTTTGCAAGAACCACTTCACGCACCGTTTTGACGTCGGTGTTTTCCACTAGTGGTGATAGATCGGTTGCATTGATCACTGCAACGTTGTCAGCCAACTGATTAGCCAGTTTACCACTAACGATTACGCGTTCTTTCAAGTGTGGGAACATTTGTCGATGATCGCCGATGAAATAAGTGTGCGGCATGTAGGCAAGTTTTTCACTGTACTGATCCGCTAGTTCCATCGGAGATGTGACCGAATCAGTTATGATGTAATCCATGAAACTGGCACCACTGGTTCCCGGGTAGCCCAACCACATGACTTGCACTGGTGCGGGTCTGAGAGCGAAGATTTCATTTCTTGCTCCTTTTGTGTAACCATTCATGTTCACTAGAATATTGATTCCGTCGGCATGTATTCGATCAGCAGCTTTCCCATTGCAAGCGAGCTGCGAAAGATCAATGAAATGCTCGGCTTCTCGAGAGATTTTGCTCCGGAACGTCGTTCCGTCGTCAGGGCTAAGTGCGTAGCAGAATATTTCTACGCGCGATCTATCGTGCATTCCGGGAATCGATTGCATCAGATGCGATGTCGGATGGTTTCCAAAATCACTACTTACATAACCAACCCTCAGTCGACCGCTCAACTCGCGAGGGAATTTGTAAGGCGGTTTGTGCAGGATATTGATTTTTTCCAGACATAAATTAGCATGTCGGGCCGCAATAGCTTTGCGGAAATCATGTGACAGTGGGTAAAGCATCGAATGATGCGGATGAACCGATGGAAGACGATTTTTATCGAGTTGATCGGCAACAATGGCCACTAGCTTTTTCATGCGTACTTCGTAGTCTGTCCAATCGCATACGATCTGTAGGCAATGTGCCAAGTTGCAGTATGCATCGGGAAAATCTGGTTTGAGTTTGAGTGCCGTTCTGTATGACTGAATCGCATCCGGAATGTTGCCGGAGTCCTTATGGATGCTGGCCAAATTACTGTGCGCATCAGCAAAGGCTGGATTGATCTGGATGGCTCTGGTGTAACACTGCAGAGCTCCTGCCACGTCCTGCATCTCTTTGAGCGTATTTCCCATATTTGAGTACGCGTCAGCGAACGTCGGCTGGATGCGAATGGCTTCTTTGTAATGTAACAGAGCTTCATTTAGTTTTCCCTGCTGTTGCAAAACCGAGGCCAAGTTCGAATGGGCTGCAGCAAATTCTGGGAACACTTCCAGGGCCTTCAAGTACAATCTGGTCGCCTCTTCGATGTAGCCTTGTTCGCGCTTTATGTTAGCCAAGTTATTGAGCGAATCGGCATGGTTAGGGCACAGCCGGAGGGCTGTGTTGTAGCAATCTTCGGCCTCCTGGACCTGACCCTTTTCCTTGAGGGCATTCGCCAGATTGCAGTATGCATCGGGGAAGTTTGGCTGCAGCTCGATGGCCCGGCGATAGGTGTCGATGGCCAAATCGATGAGACCTTGCTCGTAGTACACGCAGGCCAAATTTCCGTGAACGACCGCATTGTAGGGGGACAGATTTAGAGCCCTCAGGTAGGCGGCAACAGCTCTGCAAAAAAAAATGCAAATTAGAAAAATTATTAATCATCAAACTGCTATTCAATCAATACCAATCAAGTTTATTTGTTCTTGGGTTGATCTAAGATTGCAATTAAATCTTCCAAAGTTATCGATGGGTGGGTTTTTAAATAATTTACACATTTCGAAGTAGGTGTTTCAGTTTCCTTTGGCGATTTAATATCCATTTTTTAAATTTACTTAAAACTTCGTGAAATTCTCTTCAACAACCCTAGATGCGGTACAGAATCGTACACAATCAGCAGTCAATGTCTTCAACCAAGCCAGTTAGCGTCTACCTACTGCTAGCTGCATTTGTTGAGTGCATATTTTATGAATAAGACTCCTTCAGCAGTTTTAAAATGTTTGCTCCACTCCACCCACCAATGACCAACGGCCAATCGATAAAAAAAATATGTAGGAAGAAGAAGTGGGATAGGATAGCAGCAAGATTTCTCGTTTGAATGAGACCATTGCTTTGAATCAAAGATAGTAGATATAAAGATACCCAGCTCTTGACATTTTTCATATAAATTCCAACAGACATTCTTTCTACAAACATCAGCACCACCTGCTGACGGAAAAGGTCAACATTTCTCACAAATTGTGTTTAATGATACGAGCGTGCAGATCATGATGCACTCTGATATGTTTTCAATAAATTTAAAATTATTCAAAATGCACTCTGAAGTAATTTGATTAAATTTTGCAGAAACAAATGCTACTGACTCAGTAAAATTGAGCTAACCGCATTCAGATTCATCGATTGTGAAAAAACTCAAACTTAAACAGTTAAAATAATAATGAAAACATTAACGTTCACAATGTTTTTAATTTGATTATTTATATCAGCAATGAATAAAAAAAAGTGTATAAAGAAAATAATAATTTAAGAATACTTTACAATTTATAATTTAAGAACACAGTGAAAAGTTGAATTTCAAGCCAGTCTCAGTGTTTAAAACTTCTTAAGATTTTATTTTTTGATTCCCTCAATGTGATAACATTCCTACGGTTAAATCAGAGGAATCGAAATTAAAACATCTTAGGAGATTTTAAGACCAGTTCAAAATTCATCTTTCAACTATTTTTAGTTACTGGCTAGAGAAGATTTTTCATTTTCACCTGAGGTGTACCGCTACCTTTATTTACTCTGTTAAATTTGTACATAGAACTAAATTTAGCTAAATGGCCTGCAAGAAAAAAGTTAGAAAAACACAATACTCAAAGTGCTGCATGATAGAAACAGCTGGATCAACTTATAAAACTGTGGCATTTTACTTTATCTGAAGTGTCGTGTTAAATTTTGAAGAATATTATTTTATTATTAATTTTGTTAATTTTGCAAATTTTGAGTCTTCTTCAAAGTGAAACAATCATGCTGATATATATATATATTTTTTTTTTAATTTGAATATTGTGCAATCTTTTGCTGTCACAAAAAGCGGTTAGCGAGTAGAAAAATTTAAAAAAAAAACTAATTTCAATAGGTACTGATTTGAAATATAGCACAAATGTCACAATCCACAGATCTAAAGTGTGCAGTCCCATTTTGTGGCTGCGCATAAAATAATCCACACCCTCATTTCTGACACTGGAGATTTTTGAGTGCACAAATTAGTTATTGTTAATGGGACTTTTGATTGCTGTGCTTAATAACTCTCAATTGAGTACATGTGTCCCACCGTGTGATAAAAACTGATTAACATGAGTTTTTTCTGCTAACAGTGTTCACTGTGTTTTAGTTGCATTTCTGCCGTCATATTTGATGGTGGCGCTTATTTTTTTTGTCTCCCGGTTTTCATAAGAGTTGGGAATCTTTATATAAACTATTTTTGTTTGAATGCTATCCCTTTGACGGCATCGTTGTAACTTTGAACTGTTGAATTCGTTTCTTCGAAAAGCCATGATCCTTTTCGTTTATAAAGAATACTGAAAATCTTGAAGTTATCCTTATAATTTGTTGCGTCGCAATCTACTCATCCTTTCATGATTGAGTGCTTACGGTTTTCCCAATTTTTTGAATGCCTCGAAAGAAGATGATTCAATTAAGGCGCTTCATCTTCATCGAAGATATTTTGTGCTTCGTCTACCATCGACGACGATAACTAGAGCTCGAACTCTGATAGCAACAGGACAACAACTTTTATGCTCCCCTTCAAGAGGAACCTTTTCAAGTGCGCTCGAGCGAGTGCCAAGAATAAGAATAAGTTGATTGAAATTATCCGGTCCAAGAAGTTAAGCATGGTTGTTTGTTGGTGTTTCCATTAGGAAGCTTCATCGATTTTAGAAATTGTTTAAACTGCAGCAACCGGAGACTGAATGTTCCATGACAATTTTCCTGTTATTACGAGGTTCAGCGCAAAGCGCACAAGTGGAAAAAGGTTAGGGAACCGGAAGACATGGAAATCACCTCCCATCCGGATCAGATGTACCTACTACAAGTCAAAGTGTGGGGGCGAGTGGAGGCTTTTTCTCCTACAAATTGCTCACAATAATGATGCTTCAGATCTAAAGCTTTCATCGACGATGATGGGGACACATCGGGAAAAGAGAATCGAATCAACCTGCAATATTGAGAACAAAAATTTCCTAGGAGGGGGGATAGGGCTAAAAATAGAAAGGCGAGGCTTTTGTGTGTGTAGGAAACAGACAGCGATACACACAGACACACGCACACTGGAAAGCGAAATTTGATTCCAATATAATTTTTGTAATTTATCGAGCTACTTGATACTGTTCAGTTATCGGATGATTGAACCGTTTTTTTCACATGGTTAAACAGACAACATTTAGAAGACTCTCGTTCTGAATATGTATATAAGATTGAAAAAAGTGGCTCCAGAGAAAATTGTCTCTGGAGCCAGAGTGTTGAAATAAATTAGGAGAATACATCAAAGTGATAATTATTCCTAAACTACTTAAAGATATGTTTCCCAACGTGACCAACAATAAAACGATAGTTGCAAACCGAATCAGATAACTGTAAGACATCTTTAAAAAACGAACACACACATATAGGACAGGACGATTTTGGCAAACTCCTGAGCACCTTGGATTTTCAAAATCGGACCGTGCCAATATCGAACGAGAAAATTTGTTAATCCATTTTTTTCTCCATATTTTACTTAAAAATATATCATTGTACTAATTGTCATTTATCGTCAATTTATGACAATTTTAAATCATTTTTTTTTATTACTATTTTTTCTTGTTTTGGCACGCATGCCAGAATCGGAGGTTTACTATTCTATATAGAAATGGAAAGCAAGCGCACTGTCACTTTAACTTTGAACTTCCATAACTCTGAAGATATTTTTTGTTCAAATTTTACATACAGTCTAATTACAATAATTCTATTAAAATTGAACTTTTTGAACTTTGATCATTCAAATTGCAATACCCAAGTGATTGTTGAAATATAAAGCTCAGCTCAAAGTGTGAAGTTTATGAGGAATTTTATCGATTGCTTGTCGAAACTTACACGAGATAGAGTTTTTCAGGCATGAACCGAAACCGCGATTTTTTTAGAATTTCGGACGAATGTTTGCATATGAAAGTCATACTATATAATATATTTATTCAATAACCAGTAAATCATTTTCAATCAAAAGTTTAGAAAAATATCGAGGGATTCTTATTTTAAAACACATTATAATTAATCATTTTTATTATTGCCTTTGACAGAAATTTATTAACTGATTGGTGGACAGAAAAGGAATTGTTTCCATGACCTGCCCAAAATTCTATGAAAATTGCAATTTTCGGTCCAACCCTAAAATATTGTACCTTGCGTAATTTTGTATCCAATCAATAGAATTTTTCATATCACTATGCGAAATTTCAATTACAGGCGTTACGTAGTTTCTGAGATTCAGCAGTTTGGAGGATAGTTAAACACGTGTTAGCTACAAATTTGTTGAGAAAAACTTGCATTAAGGTAGCAAAAATGGTTGTTATTTGAAGAAAAAAAATCAGTACAGTTTTACAAAAAAAAAAGCGAGAAACACCTACAATTTAAGACCATCAAAATCGACGTCAATGTCGAATAACGGGGAAACGATTGACGATAACAAAATATGGAGAATCAAATTTTATTTATATTATAAGGATTCTTAAACCATAATCGTGCGCTCTTCCGGAAAGGGTTAACGGTTAAAATTAAAATAAAAAAAAAAATACATATAAAAAATTTTTTTTTTTTGCTTTTTTTATTAAACTATGAAGTTATGTATACTAGGGGTTGAGAGTACTATTTTTTAAATAATCTAACAATTTGCGCCGGGGGTCTTTAGATTTTTCCAAAATGTTCATTTTTGTGTCTTAAAACACATATTTTTTTGCAGATTAAAAGAAAATGGTAACAGTTATTTAAGGCTACATTTTTTCGTTCAAAATGTGTATTATTTTCTCATTTTCCAAACGAAAATCATAAAATAGTCAATCAAAACGTATTGTAATTTTGTCAGCTTAACAATACAATAATGTGATGAAAACTCTGTACATTCACATTATTTGTGATATTGCAATAAATATATGATACTTAGATTATTGGTTGCAAACTCTGTACAAAGTTTAAAAAAAATGGAGTTTCAAACTTGTTTTGATTAGAACTTTTGCTCCAACGCTGTTAGAAGTGCGCGCTACCTGTATAAAGGGTGTCCACGTTGAAATTGCAACACACAAAATTGATTCGCAAAATTCGAGTTTTCATCCGATTGCCACCAAATTCTCAGGGATTGAAAAATAACTATTAAACTTCATTTTAAAATTTTACTCGTATTTTAATTACAGTCCATACGCAAATGCCCGCACCTTCGCCTTAATCCCGGCCATAAAATTCTGCACAATCTGTGAATCAACCGTTTTTTGGATGTAAACTAGAGTGCCCACTAGAGTTTTCAATCCCTGAAAATTTGGTGGCAATCGGACGAAAACTCGAATTTTGCGAATCAATTTTGTATGTTGCAATTTCATCGTGGACACCCTTTATGCATGGATGGCAAAACTCCTCAGATCGGCTTGCACATAAAAAACAAAAACTGTGTTTGAATCAGTTCATTATTCTCAATGTAAATCACGTTTTAAGTTTGGATTAGGTAGATGTTTTTATTTCGGAGATATAACGTATTGAAAAAAAAAATCATTTGAAACTTCAATAGAGGCCTCATAACAATTTCTGGCATCACCGGAGATCACTTTTGAGTTTTCATTGTTCCAGGGTTGCTAGCGATTTTTCGTTTTGAAATTCCAAAGTTTTTCCCGGTTTTTGCCCGATTTTTTCCCGGTTATAAATAAAGATTTTCCCATTTAATATACGCGTTTTTTAACATAAAATCATAGTGAATAAAAAAAATCAATGTAAAGGCCCTCAAATTTCTAATAATTGTATCTTAAAACTTGTTAACCGATTAAAAATCATGACAAATACTTCGGCGTCTTTTAACACCTAGTCTTTCCGTATCAAACTGATAGGTTTGCATAGTTTTTTGAACCATGGTTCTAACCTTTTAAACATGGTTCAAACGAATTTTGTATCTATTCGTTGTTTTGCTCCCCAATTTCAACAATTTTGCAAAAATAAGTCCGGTTACATTGATCTTTAAACTATGATGTAGTACATTTCAGCCACTGTGAAATTTTCTAGAATTTTCATAGAGTTCTAGAAAAAAAATGTATAGTTTGTAAAAAAAATACATCGAAACATATATCAAATCAGCTTGTCAACTTGAATGAAGATTTGTCTACAAAACTTAAAATCTTCAGACTACAGGAAAGTATATAGCTATTTTATAAATGCCGTTATAATTTTTTGTACAAATCCAAAGATATGTTTAAAAAAAATGTTTTTTAATACAAAACAATGGAAAACTTTAGTAGTGACCTTGTCCTTTCAACTAAAGATTCGTGAAAATGTAGAAAATAGTGAATAGGACAGGGTTGAACTTTAATCATTTGAATATAAGATTTTATTTTGTATCAGGGGTGAGACCTAATATTTCGACAGCAGCTTGTTTTCGATATAATTTTTACATAAGACATATATTCCAGCGTAGGAAATTTTAAGCAAAAGTTTAATGTGAAAAGAATTGAAAGCTTAACACTTGTGACATAATGCTTCGTTCCTCAGGCGAATTCAAACAAAATATACAAGAACATTGAAAATCTAATATCTTTTTTGGTCAAAAAGAGGTGTAACTCTGCTCAAAAACGTCTCAAACTGCCAAATTATTTGCTTTTTGCAAGAAAATAATTTTATGAAATATGTATGTGGAACACTGAATCATTCCGAACTAAAATGAAAACTGATACAGTAGAACCTTGATAAGCGAGAAACCTCTATAAGTGAGATAAAACACCAAGTCCAAAGCTTTTTAAAGCACAAAACCTCTTTAAGTGAGCATTTAAAATCTCTATAAGCTAGAGTCGAGAAAATACCACTTTTGTATTGAAGTTTTGGTACCAAAATATGCATAGTTCCATATTGAAACTCACTTGAGAAAACTTCGAACTGATGCTTCAACTGTTTTTTTTTTAAATCAGTGGATTTTTATCAAATACACATTGTTTAGTTGCATTTCTAGATCATTTTTATGCATTTGTATGTTGCTGACCCTCTATCATAAAGAACCTGGTTAAGTTATAAACCTCTTAAAGCGACAAAAAAAAATTCATTCCATTGGACTCTCACTTATCCAGGTTCAACTGTAGTTAGTTTATAGTTTAGTTTCCCAGATAACCAGAAATCGTAAAGCAGTGTTTATTGTAGATTGTATAAGCATCCAGTTTAAATTGGAATTGTATAAACATCATGTTGTAGCTAAACCAAGTTATATTTTATCGTTTATGGTTTGTATAGTTCATTTTATACGATAACATTTTGTTAATCGTATAGAAAGATCAATAAAGTTGATTTAAATCCCAGTAGAATTGTGTAAAGATCAATATTTAATCCCACTGTACAACTAAGCAATCTTTCATGCTTGCAATCTATGATGACATATTATTTCCATGAAAGGTCGTACAGTAATTGTGAGAAAATCGTAAAATGGAATTTAAACAATCTATTCATTCATGTCATTCAAAGTCGCTTATTGAGATTTAATTAATCGGTAAATAATTGTTAATAATGCAATTCCTATGCTTAGCAATATTGATCGGTACTACACCGATCAGGAATTCGGAATTGTTTTCTGTTTGTAATATGTGTCCTCTATGTTCACTTGACACTGTAATCAATTTGTTCGAAAACACCAATATCTGTCCATGTACCCTAAAATAGCATTAACTCTCTCGCAACATTAAACATAACGCCGAGAGAGTTCTCACACAATAGTATGTAAGCCATTTTAGTTAAGTTAGAATAGATTAGAACGTTAAACGAATCGCACGGAATTTTACTTCTACTATTATTAAACTCCATAGTTAAGTCCATGCAAGCGACTTTCAATACAAATTCCGAAATTGAGCCTAAGTAATTAGCAGCAATTATCGTGCATAGTGTGTGGTGCTTTTTCGCAAGCAGAACTCGAATAGTGCAAACGAAATCACTCCCCCAGCGGGTGGATCAGCTGTTGTGCCAGCGAAAGGTCGGCGACTTACCTTATTCTTGCTGCTGGTGGATGCCGTCGACTGGAGACGGAAAGAAATTCCCCGAAATCCGAACCCCCCCATCGGCCGAGCCCGAACAAATATCTTATGTCAACAATTGCAAAAATTGGAAATTCTTGACGAATTTTGATGTAAAAATGAAGGCAGTTTTAATTTAAAAAAAAAATTATAAAAATTAAAAAAGTGGCACATACAGTCGGCGTTTGCAAAAACACAGGCGACGCTTAAAAAAATCCGGTCCTGTGATAAACGAATCCAGAAACCCAGAAATCGTAAAATAGTGTTTATTGTAGATTGTAAAAGCATCCAGTTAAGATTGGAATTGTATAAACATCATGTTGTAGCTAAACCAAATTATATTTTATCGTTTATGGTTTGTACTGTTCATTATAAACGATAATATTTTGTTAATCGTATAGAAAGATCACTAAAGTAGTTTTGAATTGCTGTAGAATTGTGTAAAACTCAATATTATATCCCACTGTACAATTAAACAATCTTTCATGCTTGCGATCTATGATGACATATTATTTCCATGAAATGTCGTACAGTAATTGTAAGAACATCGTATTATGGAATTTAAACAATCTGCAGATTGTCGAATTGTTTAACAGTACAGTAAATAGCTAGTTAAGATCGCACAGCGCTGAATACAATTATTGATTGTAAAAGAATCGTCTATGAGATAGGTTAAAGTTGCATATAAAGAAACGGCATCTATAAATAGATTTGGAGTCCGAAATGATGCAGTCAGTGGTATTTTATACGATCAACTGATTTTTAAACGGCACTCTCAACTGTACATGAACAAATTTGCTTGTTTGCATCAACATGAAATGGCGCCGAGGAAGTATCGAAGGAGAGGGATCGGAGAGTTGTGAGTTCGAGACTGAGCGAAAAGAGACACATAAAGTTGTGTATGGTTCAATTTTTTTACGCAGTAAACATTAAATTTTATTGTATTAATGTTCACGGCGATTCATAGTAAAATCGTAATAAGGGAAAAATATAATTGTTTTGGGATACAGTAACAATAAATTGTATTAAATGGCGAAGAAAGTTGTACAAACCTCAGGCTACCTGCTAAAGGAAATTGTAATCAAATTGTAAGACAGGCAATGAAAAGTTGAAAGTTGTACAATCCTATGATTTTATGCAAAGTAAAGTTGCTGTCAAATTGTTGAAAACGCAATACAAAGTTTTATATTTTCAAGGTGAGCAAAATTTGGTCCGTATATTGCCTCCACTTTGGTACGTACAGGCTCATATAGAATATTCTATACAACTTTTTCAGATTGTACAAAAGTGTGTATATCTCAGAAACAACTGAAATATACAGACCAAAATGTTCACTGGGTTTTGCGATAAAAGTTGTAATTTTGTAACATTTTAGTTATTATGTCATAGTAAAAAAGCGATTCAAACTTTGTTTGTTCACTGATATCGTGATTGTCGAAAACTACTGTTAAATTTAGAAATAATTCTAAAAATATTTATGAAATCCTGTGAAAAAATTTCAAACATGACAATTCCCTTTTTTTTCCCGGTGACGCGATGAAATTCCAAAGTTTTTCCCGGTAAGCTAGCAACCCTGTTATTCAAGACCTTAGTTTATTCAGCAACTTTGTGAAAACCGCAATACGTTTTGACTCATGGTTTAAAAGATATTAAGAGATTTACGTTTAGTTTTTTATGCCATAGTTTGTTTTGAATTCCTATATACTCTACAGAATGCAGAGAAAAAAAAACAAAAAATCCTTCTATATTTTTGTTAAAGCCAAAATTACTAGTGGTCTTCTAGAAAGTTAGTTTTTATTTTCAAATCGTTAATTTGGAATACTTAGTACCTACCACAGTAACGTTCGATAGTGTTGCTTTGCTCCACCCGTCAGATTGACAAGTTCGCGTATAGATGGGGATCAGGATAGCTCGGATAGCTAGATCTTTAGGTATGCTACTCCGTTGCTTACATATGTATTAGTAGGCCAACCAAAAATAGTTATAGAAATTCCACAAAAATGTATGGAATTTTTTTGAACTATTGGTTTTCTAGAAAAACTACTAATTTTAAAATTCAGCAAAAAATATAAAAATGTTAACCAAAGTATTTACAATTCATTGAGCGCTTATGCGGTTGAAAAACATAATTTTTGCGTGGATTTTTTATTGAGTTAAAAAAATTGCTTTTTGCTAAATTCCTAATAACTGATTGTTTTTAAATTTTGTTGGACCTAAAAGAAAGTAGCATTCATTACAAGTTGCAACAAGTCATTTTTGAGCATATCTTTATAACTATATTTGCAAAATGCTTTCCGAAATTCGAATGTTTTGCAGAAATACTGCTAAATTTCCAAAAAAAAACTGTTTCGTAGTCAGAATATTGAAAGCATTAGAACATAAATTTTACTAATTTCAACACATGTTATTTCAAAGAATGCGACTGTATACTTATTTGAACAATAAGACCTCGCAATTTTCCATAAATTGTAATTTTATTTCAAATCCCAAACATATCGTTCGAAATTCCATAACTATTTTTAACCCTGCGTATACACTGCTCTGTCGATTGAGGTTAAGCGCAATGTTTTACCTTCTTCTCTACCTATCTTGGATGGGGATAACAAAAAAGTCCGTAAACCTGACGTTAAAGAGGTGTCTCACTTATCCAGGTTATCTCTTTTAGAGCGTCAGTAATACGTAAATGCGTAAAGTGATCCAGAAATACTGACAAAACTTGAACCAATTCAATACTTATTGTGAAGTTGATAAAAATCAACTGATACATGGGAAAGACGCATGTATTCGAAGTTTTCCCAATCAATTTTCTATATGGAACTATAAAAATTTCCGAGAGATGGGGAAATACAAACAAAAAAGAATTCAACTTTTTTCACGTTGTTCAAAATTACATGCTCACGCTCAGAAAGTTATTTCATGACATAAAATTTTCTTATAGAAAAAATTGAAATTGTCTTACAGTCTTGCCAAGAAAATTGTATTTGTTCAATGGAAACTTTTACCTTTTTCCCAAAAAAAAAAATACAATTCTAGCTTCTAGATGTTTTAAATGAATTTTCGTTTTGTTGGGGTAAGAAGCAGCAAAATTAGAAAAAAATTTAAAGTATGTATCAGGAGAATTTGGGGTGCCGAATAATCACGGAACAAACCTTTTAATGTAGAATTTAATCCAATCGACACAACCATGCAGATCCGCTTCCAGCTCCGAGAGTGAGTTGTACGGATGATACGGTGTAATTCGTACGATGGTGTAGATCACGATACACTGGTAATCCATCGCCTGTTGTTCGTTTAGGTATTGGGTTTGTTCTTTTCCTTTTCGGCAACAGGTACTTGCTGCTATCAGGAGTGTCGTTTTCCCCCTACAGGGCACACACGCACCGATGCGGTTGCTGGTCTATCAACTTCACATGTATCCAAACAGTAAATGTTTACATCCTTGTGTTGGCTGGTTTCGGTCGGTGGTTAGGTCGGAAGGAAGTAGAAATGGCCTCAGGTTACGGAACGAGAGTGAAAATGCGTGTCTGTTTTCGACAGATTCTTGTCTCAACTCAACTCCTACCAAACCGTCCCCCCCAATTGCTCTTCACACAAGAGGCGGATGTCAAGGAAATGTTTTCGATATCTCTGCTGAGAGCATTTCGCATTCAACGGAACGGCACATGCTTTATGTACGTATTCGATTTGTTATCCTGGATAGCACTAATTATTTCCATAGTAGGTACCTACCTAGTCGTTTGAGCGTTTCGATACTTCAGATACTTTACAAAATTCATTTATGTCACCGAGTACCATACTAGATTTGGCGAACGACGACAGTTGATTAAGTCTTGAAGCATGTTTACAAGCGTATCAAGTCAGAAAATGCATTCCCCAAACCGTTTTGCCGGGTTTGTATTCTTTCATTGCCCAAAAACCATCATTAATTTACTAAGGCAAAGCCGAAGAAGGTTTACCACATGTGCGGTGACAATTAGCACTAATTTAATGGTTCGTTTCTGTTCAAACGTTCGTTGTCCCATTTTCTACAGGGCACGTTCATAGATAATTTTGAGCGAGATTTTGCGGAACAGGTGCTCTGGTCTGTAGTGTGGTGATGGTGGTGCAACACGATAGGTCTATATTTAGGTGATACGTATTGTCGAAGCGCACAGCATCATTGTTGATATGACCCGGTGTCAGGGCTGGTAGCGGTTCGACAATGAAAAAGTAGGGACTTTAGTGACCAAAATTTGAAAAAAAGTGACCAAATAGTGACTTTGAGGACTGAAAAAAGTGACCAAATTGTGACTATGTAGAACGAAAAAAGTATCTTTGAAGAAAAAAAATGTGACCAAATCAGCCCGTGCGAAGGACTCGTCTTCCGGGGGGTGGGGAGGGGGGGGGAGTTTAGGAAACATATTACAATGAATATTACAATGAATGTTTCAAATTTTCGATAAGTCAAGAAAATGAGAAATAAATTAGTTTCAAAAGAATTTCTTAGCAAATTTAAAATTAAAAAAATCTGAATTCTGAAATAAATGTGCAATCTTCTACAAAACTTACCATGAATAGATGTTAGGAAAATGATAATAATTGTTAATTTTTATTCATCTTAATTTGGAATTCTTTCCTCATTTTCAACTGGAAGTTTAGTGAGAAATTCCGCTGTAATTTTTTAATTTGAACAAAAAATATTTAATCACGATTTAAAATGTGAATTACCGTTTGCTGAATAAGAAATCAATTTTGAACAGAATTTATTCAATGTTCGATGGTTTAATTTAATTTGATAAAAAGAAGAATATATTTATGATCATTTTAAAAGTGCCAGTTATATAAGCCAGACATAAAACCTTTAATAAAGTAAAATCCTCCAGTTATCAAAATTTCATTTTTGAAGCTTTTTAACTCCATGTTCAGCTACACTGACACAGAAATGTTAGAAAATGAGAAATTACGTAAATGATAAAAACTGATGAAAAATTAAAAATAATGAGTTCAAAACTTTTGTTATTAATATTGAAAGCACAAATCAAGTACAAATTTAGTTAACATTGCGTATTAAAATTTATTTTTAAAGTTGCTACTTAGAACAATTTTTCAAACTTTTTAGATTAATTTAAAAATCATGATCGATCCAAAAAACATGATTTCATATAAAAAATATTAATAATTTTTTTTTTAATTTTCAATCGCAGGTTTTCAAGCTTTAAATTACAAGGTCTGAGTATTTTGTCTCTTTTGATTAAAATATTGGGTCCTGAAAGAACAGAAGGTTGAAATTATGTTTTATTATTAAAAATTTGGAGTTAAAGGCTTATGGTTGAAGAACACGAAAATTCAGAATTTGAAAACAAGGAAACAATTGTTAAAAATATGTCTTAAAAAATAAAAAAGTTTGATTAAAAAAAATTCGGCAAGTTGATTAGAAAATTGAAAAAAAAAAACTGTACAGTAAAATTCGGTAAATTTATTTGAAGATTGAAAAAACAGTATGGAAATAAAAAAGATTAGTTTTTAAAAACATTTCAGGAAGAGTTTTTTCAATAAACATGCTTCACTATAACAATTTTGGTGCTTATTTTTTTTTTATATTATTGATTTGGTAAATAGTGTCCTAAACTTGAAATTTTGTCAAATTCGGCCGAAGTTTTGGTGATAAAGAGTTTATTACTAGTAAAATCAAACATTGATAGATAACTGATTATGGAAAAATGTCATTACAAGTATTTTTGACATCACAGCAGAAAGTGTAAAAAAAACCTGATTCTATTTAAAGCTCATCAATTGATTCAATGATTTTGATTTGAGTTTTTGTAAAAAAAGTGCAGAAACTTCTCTAAAGATTTTTAATTATTTTCAAAAGTCATTTCAATAACAAAAACTGATAGAAATATTGCATACATATTTAGATTTGGGGAACCCAAATTAGTTGAAATTACCGTTTAAATTCATTGCACCTAAAAAAATGTAAATTTTGTGGCCTTGTGTAAATTTTTAAATCCCTTTTTTTAAGTATTTAGAAGAACAAAAAACACGAAATAAAATTGAGTATAAAATTGTTTTTTTAAAGAATATTTCATATCAACATAACATTTGTTATGACATAAAAGATTAAAAAAAATGGTTCGTTTCAATCTCAAACTTAGTTACACTTCTTAATAAAAACCCATTCTTAAGACGAGATAGGGTTTTTGTATATCAAGTTTCGAGTTCCAATACAAAAGGTTGATTGAACTAAAAATTAAAATCTACAATCAAAGTTAGTTTCAATTCACGAACGTCAAATAATGTCGTAGATCGAAATGTCTCAAGCCAAGGGTGATTCATGCCGAAATTCCGCCGGAGGCGAAAAAAATTTCTAACTGACTGATCAAGTAATTTACCGTTACTACCGTCAATATTAACACGCGCAATTCAAATTACTCTTTCATTGGTTTATTTTCGGTGAAAAAAGTGACTTTTGGTGATAAAAGTGACCATTTTTCGGAAAATAGTGACTTTAGTGACCAAATGATGAAAAAAGTGACTTTTTAGTGACTGACCCAAAAAAAGTGACCAAGTCACTAAAAAGTGACTCGCTACCAGCCCTGCGGTGTGGGAAGATTTATTATGCATTCTCTGTTGATTTGACATTAGAATTTTACGGTGTCACTTATTTGGCAATATAGCTGTTATTCTTAATAAATCCATACTGACGACCGATTGTACGGAACGAAAGTAAATCAGTTTCTTTTTGGCACTGTTGACATAGCCAATTGAAGGAACTCTTAAAATTCTGATGCAGGTACAGCAACGCAGTGTTGTCGTACGGGTGTTAAATTTGGTTATTTAAGGGGGGGGTAGGGTCTAACGGGTATAAAAAACACCATTTTCACGATTTTTTTCTAGAGCTATCGTTCAAACAAATGTATTCAAATTTTTTGCATTATACAAAGCATTGTTAAAAGAACATTTAGTAATTTTTTCGTAGAAAAATATTGAAAAATGAGCCGGTGACGGAGCACTTTCGAGGATGCCTTTTAGAAAACAGGATTTGCGGTGGACACTGTATCTCAGCACAGAATCATCTGAAGTCAAAAAATCAGAGCAAAATATTTTTAATAGATGTTTTTCTGGACCCCAACGTTTTTATTGAACTTAAAAAAATTTTTATGAAATTTTTGTGGCTGTTTGAAGTAAAAACTACGATTTTTCACGAAAAAATCCGCCATTTTTCACCTGTAAAATCTCCCCAAAGTAAAAAAAAAAACAAAAAAGAAAAACGTTGGGGTCTGGTATTTTATATGTAGAAAATATGTTCCAAATTTGAAAAGAATCGGATAAGTAGTTTTCAAATGACAATGTCCACGGAAATGTGCTTTCGAGAAAAACGCGTTTGAAGTTTCTGCTCTTGCTTTCTTGCAGTATTAGATAGGAGGAGATAAAGGCCTATAATTTCTACAGTTTTGCTTCAATTGACTTGAAAATTTGACACAACATTCTTGAAATGTTTTACAATAAGAAAATAAAAAAAATCGATTTTTTGAAAGTGTTTGATTTTGAGTATAGCTTCGAAAAATTTCAGAATTCGTAATATGTATGAAATTAGAATTACATATTACGTATGGAGGATAATTCACTTCAGATGTCACTTACATTTTAAGTGATTTTTATTTGAGTAACACAGATTAAGCCAACTGGCATTCGCCATGTTTTAATATCGGTTGTATGTGGCATTTTTTGTGCAGCTCGTTTTATGACTGTTTTATTATATTCATGAGAAATCTTGACTTGACCACAAAAACAGATGAAATTTCAATTTGTAAAAAAAATCGCTCAAAGTAGTGAACTTTGAAAAATTCCAGTAAATTCAATTTTTGTTGCATCAAAAATCTAAAGACAGCAAAATTTTAGAATTATAATAAATATTTTAGTCATATTTTTTCAAAAACTCTACCATCGCTCAAACAGTATTTACAAGCAATCGAATGAAAAGTAGGGTTTTCAGACCACTTTTTTTAACTTTTTGTGACCCTTTCATTAAAAAAAATTAAAAAATATTTCTTGGCTTCGTGATGTAGACATTAACTTCAGCTTTCATATGCATAAGGCACATATTTTTTTGGACGTGTAATATATTAACTACATCAGATTTCGTGAGGCATGTTTTTTCGGATTTTTTTTTCTTTCATGCTGAATAACGAGAAAACTAGTAGTTTTAGCTATATATAATGTTTTTAACATATTTTACTGACATTACAAGGTTTCTATTGATATAAGTTTTATATGAAGTTCAAAATAATTCAAACGACTTAAATAGATTTTACTTTTGGAGTGTCAAAATGACACTCTAAGTCGGAAAAGGGAGTTTTTTGTCCAGGGTTCCACCAGGGTTCGTCCATAAATAAAGTATAGATGCAACATTAAAGAACTTTTGAATTCATTTAGGGTAACCGAAGAAATTTTTATTTTTTGAAGTTTCTGAAAAAAGTTACAAGCCTTCAAACTTGCAATAGTGTCAAAATGACACTCTAATGCGGATGAGGGTTAAGTAAAAAGCATGCCACCTAAAATTTCGAAACATTTAAGTATAGGGAAAAATCTGAACCAATACACAAAAATACAAAAACAGTTTCGTACCAGATATCAGATAAAAAAAACAATCTATCAAGCACAAGTGAGTTTAAGGATATAAACACTTGAACTCGATCACAAAAATTAAAATCAAGGTCAAAGAAAATCAGCTTTTAAATCTACGTTCAAATATAACTGAAAATCCAGATTCATAAAGCCAAATTCAGAATATAGATATAAATTAACAATAAAATTCAGAATTAAATTTAACTGTTTGGATTAGGCTGGTAAACGGTGGATAATGTGCAACACGAGACCCCATAGTGGTCATATCACCTCTTATTCACAACTCCTATCTCTACCTCCCCGCGGTGCCGGCTGGGGTGCGAGTAACCTAAGCGGAGATCGGGTACCCAACCCCGGTGGATGCTTTGGTCGCATGCAGACTGAGAAGGTGGCCGCACGCGTCTGTTCCCCAGGTCAGGGGCGGCGTGCAACAACAACCGAGCGTCTGTTCTCCAGGTCAGGGGCGGCTCAAACAGCGTCTGTCTTGCAGCAAGCGGCTGAATTTATGAAATGCGGCTCCCGCCAGCTAAGTCCAAGATGGCAGCCCCATCGCGGGATAGGGACTTTAGGCTAACAACCTACTGCTCCCGATTTGAAATTGTTACGGAATCCGAAAGAAATGACCGACCTGGAACTTTGGCGACGACTTTTAGCATGAAAACACGGACACGAATTGGAACTTGGAATGTCTTAACCCTTGCTCAACAAGGCAAACTGCAACAACTTGCTAGAGAGGCTAGCCGCCTCAAGCTTGAAATTCTGGGACTGAGCGAAGTCCGTTGGCCTAATACTGGAGAACACAAGACACAATCCGGGCAAGTCCTGCTTTACTCTGGCATACGAGGAGAACATGCTACTCGGGAACGAGGAGTTGGTTTCCTGTTAAGCCCGCAGGCCTACGCGGCCCTCATTAGATGGGAACCGATAAACGAAAGAATAATCGTAGCCAGATTTAGAACACGAGTTAGAAACCTTACAATGGTCCAGTGTTATGCGCCAACTGACGTTGCCGACTTGCAGGAGAAAGAGCAGTTTTACAGTCAACTGAACAGCGTGGTAGAGAAAATTCCGAAGGGTGACATTCAAATCCATTTGGGCGACTTCAACGCAAAGATTGGCTCCGACAATCAAGACCTTGAGCGCATCATGGGGCGCCATGGCCTAGGACAGATGAGCGAAAACGGAGAGCTGTTTGTAGAATTTTGTGGCAACAACAACATGGTGATCGGTGGATCGCTCTTCCCCCATCGACCAGCCCATAAGGTCACTTGGGTATCCCGAGATGGCCGAACAGAAAATCAAATTGACCACATCTGCATCAGCCGAAAATGGAGAAGGAGCCTTCTTGATGTCCGCAACAAACGAAGCGCAGACATTGCATCTGACCATCACCTCGTCCTTGGCGAGATACGACTGAGAGTTGCGCGTGTCCAACGGCGCGAGGAGAAAGTCGGGTGTCGATACGACGTCCGCCGGTTGGAGAATCCAGAGGTGAAAAGGGCATACGTTGAACAGCTAGAATCCCGAGCCTCGGAGCTGCTGACAGACGGAACAGTCGAAGAACAGTGGTGTGGAATCAAGAATGCCTTTATCACGACGAGCCATGGTACTCTCGGTAAAGTTTGTGGAAGAAGAAGTGAATGGATGTCGGATGAAACTTGGAGGATGGTCGATGATCGGAGAAAGGCGAAAGTCGGAATTGAGCAGGCATGTACCGGGTCAGCCAAAGCAGCCGCCCGCTTACGATATGCGGAGCTGGAAAAGGCAGTTAAACGAGCTTGTAGACGAGACAAGAGAGCCTGGACAAACTCCCTAGCCGAAGAGGGGGAAAGAGCCGCCGCCAATGGAGATATCCGATTACTTTATGACATTTCTCGCCGCCTCAGTGGTGCAAGGACTAATGCAAGAATGCCGCTGAAAGACCGAGCAGGTCAGTTATTGACCGATCGAACAGATCAGCTCAACGATGGACTGAGCACTTCGAACAACTCTTCCGAGTCACGAATAGCGATGGCCAACAAAACCCGCAGCTCGAAGCGCCAACAGTAAGTCGCATTAATGGCGTCAACTCGGAAGCGCCCTCGCTGGCTGAAATAGAAGCGGCAATCAAAAACATGAAATCCAACAAAGCACCTGGGATCGATTGCATCCCTGCTGAAATGCTGAAAGCCGACCCTGCCCTATCAGCACAAATGTTGCACCGTCTTTTCGCTGACATCTGGGATACTGCAACATTCCCGGCCGACTGGATGCAGGGTATCCTCGTAAACGTCCCGAAGAAAGGAGACCTGACAGAGTGCGGTAACTGGCGAGGCATTTGATCTGTACAACCCTCAAAGTACTCTGCAAAGTGATCCTGAACAGGATCCAGGAGAAAATCGACGCTACACTCCGACGGCAACAAGCTGGATTCCGATCCGGACGATCATGTGTGGACCACATCACAACGCTACGAATCATACTGGAACAAATCAACGAATTCCAGGACTCTCTTCTGCTGGTGTTCGTTGATTTCGAAAAAGCATTCGACCGACTTAACCATGAAAACATCTGGGCGGCTCTAAGGCGACGAGGGGTCCCAGAGAAACTAGTCCATCTCATCGAAGCACAGTACGAGGCATTTTCGTGCAAGGTCTTGCACGACGGTATCTTGTCCGAACCAATCCCGGTAACTGCTGGAGTGAGACAAGGATGTATTCTATCACCGCTACTTTTTCTAATCGTAATAGATGAGATTCTGACTGGATCGATCGACTGTGCACCGAACCGAGGATTGCCGTGGAATCCTTCAACAATGGAGCAACTGAACGACCTTGACCTGGCTGACGATATTGTTTTGCTCGCCCAAACACAACCAGATATGCAGAGCAAACTCGACGACCTCACCGAAAGTTCCAAGGCAGCAGGTCTCAAAGTCAATGTCGGAAAGACCAAGTCGATGGAGATCAACACAGGAAATCCCTCCAGTTTCATGGTAGCTGGGCAACAAGTTGAGAAAGTGGAGTGCTTCCAGTATCTTGGTAGCCAGATAACGCCTGATGGTGGTACCAGAAAAGACATCGAAACCCGGATCAGAAAGGCCCGATTTGCGTTTGCGAGTCTCCGAAACATCTGGCGGTCACGCCAGATCTCTCTACGAACGAAAATCCGAATCTTCAACTCAAACGTCAAATCCGTATTGCTGTACGGGTGCGAAACTTGGTGCACATATGCGGTAACGACGCGAAAACTGCAAGTATTTGTAAACCGCTGCCTGCGGAATATCATCCGCGCTTGGTGGCCTGGCAACTGGATCTCGAATGAGGAACTGCATCGCCGGTGTCATCAAAGGGCGCTAGAAATCGAGATTCGGGAACGTAAGTGGAGATGGATTGGGCACACGCTGCGAAGAGATGAAAACGAGATTTGCATAGAGGCGCTAGATTGGAATCCAGAAGGTCATCGAAGAAGAGGCAGACCCAGAAACTCGTGGCGGCGAAGCTTAGCCGCTGAAATCCGAACTGTCGACGAGAATCTTGACTGGGACCAAGTGAAGACGCTGGCTCCGGATCGTCAACAGTGGAGGTCTTTTACCACGGCCCTATGCACCGGAGGATCGGCGCGGGATCATTAAGTGAGTTTGGATTACAGTTTCTTATCTTACGATCATAAACTTAAATTTAAAAAAATTTGTGATTGTTTTGAATTTTTATTTCAAATACTCAAAATAGATTTGCCTTCATTCAAGGTTTCAAATGCTAAGAGAAAAGTAATCCAAAAACATGACAGTTGAAATTCTTTTTTTTAATTTCCTAATTTATAGTGCAATTTGCCAATCCCTAACTGAAAATTGAAAAAAGATAATGATGACACAAATTTTAAAGACATTTTCAAACATTATTTTTCCTGAATTGTTAAATATTTGTCAAACTCTGCTCTGTCAATTCACAATAAGATATTTAATGCGAAGTCCGAAAAAAACATTTGAAATAACGAAAAAAAAAATTAAAAATTAAGTTTATTTTCATTATTCTTTAAATGTTCTGGTTTTGTCCAATTCCTTTTTTAATTTTTCTATTCTGACGATCATGCTTAAAGAAAACTTCAATGTAAAGAGGTAAACACAAATCGAAAAAAAACTCAGTTTATGACGACTAGCAAAAAAGATCCATTTTCTGTTCAAATCAATCTTCAGCAATTTTAAAATACTTGATCAGATAGGAGTTTTTGAATAGGAATGATGGCTAAACTAAATTCAAACTTGATAGACTAAGCTTTCTTAAGTTACCGGAAGAAAATAAGTTCGCTAACTAAAAGTTAACGTAACTTATTGGTATATTGAACTATAATTCTGGATTTTTTCTGACACAAGGGTATCCACTCAAAAGGAAGGCTGACTAAGGAACAATGCTAAAATATAAAAAAAAATTTCTTTGTAACACCATCACTTAAAAACGGACGGTAACACCATCACTTATAAATGGACGGTCGGAATAAAGCGAAATTTGGTATCCGAGGGTTTTTCGGGTCAGAGATGGTTTGTATAATAGCCTCGAAAATCTCACTTTTTATGGAAGGGGGGCTCCCATACAAAATCAACATGAAATGGGACACAACTCGAAAAACTTTAAGACGATTTTCATGAAAGCTAATTCACGAGCACGAAAAAGTTGAAGATGTGTAGATGAAGTTTAACATTTTCTAACGATTTATTAAGTAAAAGGTAAAACGAAGTTTACCGGGTCAGCTAGTAATTTTTAAAAGTTTTGTTGTTATCGAGAAACGTGGTATGGGAGAGTGGGGAATCATGGGCCACTTTTTTTCGTTGTTCCATAATTTCTTTATTATAAAAGATAAAATGAAAATAAAAAATTTTATGGTTTTCTATATTTTCAAGGTATCATAAGGTATTTTTTTGAATTTTTTAATAAGTTATTTTCTCCAAATTCTGACTGTTTGAAAAAAAGCAATATTTTTTGGATTTTGAAAAATGGTGGGGAATCGTGGGCCACCAAATCCAAATTGACCAAATAACATGCAAAGTTTATGAGTTGACCCAAAACTGCGATTTCCTAATTCATTTCGTTATTTTAAAGCAATTTCAGATGATGAAATAAAAAAAGTAAGCTGTATATGATCGCATAGATTCCAAAACCTGGCTCGCGAACGTTTTGGAAAAATTTCTTATATAGGATGGACAAAATATTTTTCATAACTCTTCATTTGGCATAAGAAAACTTTACAGATAGATAAAACGTATGTTAAGTTCTGGATGTGTATAAAAACATAAAAATATGGGTGATTCAAGATGTGTGGCCCACGATTCCCCACAAGCTATGTTTTTCAAATTGGTTGCGTTTGTAAGACTTATAGATGTTTCATTAAAAATTCCTTTTTCATGTGAAAGATCATGACAAAACTAAGATCATAAGCGTATGAGCAAATTTTTGTTATGCACTTTAGGTTCCCCATCGATGAAATTAGCGGGTGTTTTTTTAATTATGTAAGTAAATTTTTTTAACTTTTTTTAGCTTGATAAATAAAAGAAGCCTATGATGCGTATTTCAGTCAACAACAAATAGGAATATATACTCACGCAAAGCGACGACGATGACAGTTGGTTTGAGATTTTTATTTCAACACACATCTGAGATATTAAAAGTGGCCCACGTTTCCCCATGGCCCACGATACCCCACTCTCCCCTACCATATTTTTGCTAAGCATCGCACTGCCTATGTAATTCCATCACTGGAACCGGTTAGGAATTTCCTGTCTTGCCCATATAGTTTTATTGCGAAAATCTAACGTTAACATACTCAAAAATCCAGTGCAAAGTAGAATTTAGGAGTAAAGAATAAGGGGAAAAATGGACAAATCCGATCAACAAAATTAGACCATTTAAGTAACCAATAGTTGCTTCCAGAAACCAGTTCGTTGAAATCCGCCTTAAAGAAAATATTTAGAACCATCCTGTGTGTATCACTGCATATAAATTGTTATAATGTTTATCTAGGATAAAACAGTCTCTCGGCAAGCTAATGTTGTTGTGACATTTTAATTACTTTTCTTTGTATGTTAAGCTCCGGAAAAGGAAAAGCACAATATCTTTTTTGCTCTTCGAAACGAATCTGCCCACGATTTCTCATAAATTTTCGTCACTTGAACTTTGCGAAAATTTTACGCTGCGTGGGTTCCTTCTTACTGGTTGAGTCTGGATGGGTCGTAAAATTTCTGTCACTATAATGTACTTGCCCAAACTGCTGACAGACAGAGCCAACATTGTACATTTTATGCGGAATATAGCTTCGAGCTTAAGCAAGCAACATCAACAACAGAAAAAAAAACCATATTACGGACAAGGATGGATTATAACGTCCTACTCACCAGAACAAATAAGAAAATGATTCAGCCAGCCAGCTGTTGTTTTCATTCAACTCAACCCAGTCCACCCGGCTTTGTCAACTGGACCCCACCCTCTATTCGTAATCGAAACTTTTTTTGTGTAAATAGGCCTACTACTGCAATGTTTTCGCTCGGCTCCTGGCATTTTTTCTAATCTGAATTTCATCATACAGCTCGGGACGAAATGGAAATAATTTGCCATAGTTCTCAGGTGAACTTTAAGCCGTGCTCAGTATCAATTGAAAGATTTATTCCTTTACACACTGTTTGAGCGGAATACGATTGAAATTATAAATCGAAAAAGTTTATTTTATTCTGTACGGCTCAGATGTAGAAAACCAGGAATTTCTGAGCCGAAGGTGAAATCAAATTCAACTGCAAAACTCCATACCCTCGCATATGCATCGATCAGGAAAACTACCACAGCGCTGCTTATAGGTATGTATGCATAAAGTTTACATTAAGTCAGTGCAAATCACAATTTTACCCGACCGAGTGACATGTTTGGTGGTAATTAGGTTGGTTTATTCTGTCGGGTTCGTGTTTTTCGAACAACAATTTTAAAGAGCATGATGATGTTCCGGGGCTCCGTCATCGTATTTATGGTGGGTATTGTTGGATCAAATGAATGCTGGGGAAAATTTAAACTGGAGATATGTAATTTTGTTTCGAGAGGTACTTTCACAACGGACTTAAATCATTCAGATTATATTTATGAAACAGTTTTGCAATTTAAAGTTCCAAATTAAATTTAGTGGATATAAATTAGCTATTTTTATGAGTGAAGATGACATAGAGTTAACATAAAAATAAGGGTGGCAAAGGATGTTTGGGTCCGACCATAAACATTTTATGTTTAAAATTTTAGCTAAATCGGTCTTAGGATTCATGGTGCCCCAAAGCATTCAAAGTTTCGGTTTTTTTACCCTCAAAAATCACCAAAAGGGGAGAGGTCAAAGGAAATCGGGAAAATCAAAATTTCAATTTTGATGCCAAATGACTTAAAAATACATAAAGCTTCGAAATCTCAAAAAAAAAAAAAAAAAAAAAATCGGCAAAACATTGACTTTCTGGGACTTTCGAGAAACCGGTGGCTTTATATGAAAAACAACACAAATTGCTCAAAGCGAAATGATAACCATTTGCATGTTTTTAAGGCATCAACATAATTTTTCACCACAGTGGACCAGTCATTTTACAAAAGGGTGGTCTTAAATAATTTTAAAACCAAAAAATTGGATTAAAAGTTAAAAATTAATGACACATTATACCGAGTTATAAACAAAACGAAAAAAAAACATAAAGTGAAAAAACTCCGAAATGACATTACACCAAGGTTTACACGGCCTTTTTAAACACGGTTTTCGGGAATTAGTACAGATTTTTTTGAAGTTGGGAAAATCTTAGCTCTGAGACTAATAACGTGATACATGAGACCTGAGACAGGAGACATGAGACTTGAGAGTTTCAGGTCTCATGCCCCGTGTCTAATGTCTTACACGCAGCAAAAAAGAAATTTTCCTTTGTTTAGTCGCCGAACAAAGAAAAATTACTATGAATCTGGGACAAATTAAAAATCCTTTGTTTTTAATCTGTTTTCCTTCATTTCACCTTTGAAAGTGAAACAAATTCTTTGATTCAAAATATTTTTTTTAATTCAAAGAATAAATCCTTTATTTCAAATTTGTTCTTTAGATCCTAACTCATAATACATTGTATCAAATAAAAAAGAGTTTGTTTCAATAGAATATTTTTTTGAATCAAAATCAGTTTTTTTGGGTCAAACACCAAGGTTCCTTTGAGTGCATGTCTCAGGTCTCATGTATCATGTCTCATCTCTCATGACTCAGGTCTCATGTCTCTGGTCTCAGGTCTCAGGTGTCATGTCTTAAGTCTCAAGTCTCAAGTATCAGGTCTTAGGTGTCATGTCGGAAGTCTCAGGCCTCAGGTCTCAGGTATCAGTTCTCAGGTCTCATGTCTTAATTGTCAGGTCTCAAGCCTCCAGTATCAAGTCTCAAGTCTCAGGTCTCGAGTCTCAAGTCTCAAGTCTCAGGTCTCAAATGTCTAGTTACATGTCTAATTGTTTCAAGTTTCAGAGCTGCATAATTTGAATTACACGGGTTTTTTACGCCTTACGTACCTATATCAATGTAAAAAAAAACCTTACTGTAAATTTAAACTGGTGTATTGTAACATTTATTGAAAATATTTTGTTGAAAAGTTTTCTTAGATCAGACACCCTGAACTTTCAAATGTTTATTTTGAATTCAAATTTACAAAATTTAGTTTATTACCCAAGTAACCAAAAGTCACATAGCTACTTAATTGTGTACGTTTTAAGTTCACATTTGGCTGAGTAAAAGGAACTCGAGAGAAATCACATCCGTTTTCCTAAGGTGCTTCATTTGGACTTCTGAACGAACATAAAAAGTCTAAACAAGTAGCATATAACACATTTGTGCGTTCTAAGTACCTTAAAAAGTCCGGATATCAATTCGGCTTATCGTGCTTCGTTACGAACTTCTTGCGAACTATTTGATTCCATGCGGAACTTCTTGCGACTTTTTTGGTTCCATGCGGAACTTCTTACGAACTTTTTGGTTCCATGCGAAACTTCTTACGAACTTCAATGCGAATTGAGTTGTGTCAAAATTTTCAAATGGTTTGTTTACATTCTCTTAGAAAATTTTACGAAGGCGTTCTCAATTTGTGGACAAAAATAAGAAAGAACGGTTTGTTTTATTACCGTCGCCGGCGGTTGGAACAAAATCCATTCATGGGCATATTTTAAAAGATAAAAGAAATTTTTTGTATACCCTCACATATCGTTAATTTTAAATATCTTAGAAGGATTAATTGGTAGTTTATCAAAAGTAAACTCATTTTATACTAATGATTATTAAAAATGCAAACATGTAGCTATAAATTGTAATTCTAGTTTAATTTTCATTCCTCTTTTACTCAAATTGAATCATCTATGTTTATTGAAATTTTTGATGGTTTTTGTTTTTGAATGAGCATCTCTGCCCAGTATTTGTCGATCGTTTCGTGGCATTTTAGATGCGACTCGGCTTGATCCTGTCCAGGTACAATCGGCTTGACACTTTAAAGAAAAAAATCTAACGCCTGCAACATTCTGTTCTCTTACATTCGCCCTCGATGTTGGAAATGAACCATTTTAATTGTAAAACACAAAAAGCAAAATGTTAAAGTTTATCATTATTCGTCATGTTTTCTAATAACTTACAAAGTTTTGTTTGTATTCTTCGTTGCCAAGCTGTTCTTTTGATTTGTTCAACTCTTACTATTTGGCCGACGAAGAAATTTGCCCCTGCTGGAAGTTTCCACCCATCTTGCTGGGACTGCAGTTAGTTCTTTGCGCCCTTTGCAGTCGATTGTTTACACAACTAAGTACATGTTTGGAAGTATGTGCCAATAATCTAAAATTTTATAAATAAAAAAAATTACAAAAACCAATATTTGAATAAAAGATTGCATTTATAATTACCTACTGCACGCGGAAAAATATGGTTTCGTTAAATGTACATCGTTATAGTTGTTTACGTTTTTATTATTTCGCCTACTTTGAAAAAGTGAAGGTGAAATTCTCTAGTATGTTTAAAATTCAAGTTTTTGAACCAACTACCCAGACAACGGCGATGGTTCAAAGGTAGCGTGTTCAGTCATCATCTGGAAGGTTCAGGTTCAATTCTTCAAGCATGCAAATTTTTCAAGTAAGTATGAAATTCATTTAGTGTAGAGAGAGTAGAGAGGGTAATAGAAAGTGGCATATGATTTCAAAATTAAGAAAAAAATCGAACGCGCTTCATTTTTGCCATTTTTTTTAAAATTTTTCTTTTGCAAAAAGTTCAAAAATCTAAGTCTCATGCTAAAGCTGAATAGCCTTCTATTCAGCTTTGGTTATGAAACTTAAAAGTATCGATAAGAACTTAAATTTCAAGCTGTATAAAATGCTATACAGCCCTCGAGAAGGGCTGAGTAAGCTTTAAAGAGACTGTTTTATGGAACTTTTGGTTACTTGGGTAGAACCGGACCCAAGTAACCAAAAGTTCCATAGAATGGTCTCTTAGAAGCTTACTCAGCCCTGATTGAAGGCTTTATAGCGTTCTACTCAGCTGAAATTTTAAGTTCTTATTGATACTTTCAAGTTCCATAAACAAAGCTGAGTAGAAGGCTACTCAGCTTCAAATGAAACTTTGAAAAAAAAATCTTGCAAAAATAAAGCGTTACTTTTTTACTTTGAATTCGGATCTGCTTTAATCTTTATTACTATTTATATTTGTTTCTATTTTCAACAATTTTAAACTTACTTGAAAAATTTTCCTGCATGGAGATTTGAACCTGAACCTGTGGAATGAAAGCTGAGCACGTTGCCTTTGAACCATGGCTGTTTTCTGATTCAATTGTATTTAAAACATCTATTTGAAATAATTTACGGGTTATCCTTTTATAAACAATCAGCTTCGAAAAGTATAAACAGAAGTTGTGAAACGAGGACTGCCGTACGAAATAAATTATCCTTGCCTCAATTTTGCTCACCATGAATAGATAATATCCGTGTAAGTCGTATCCACATTTAAATTTGAACGTAAGTGCACGAACTGAATTCTTTTTTGTAACATATGTATCTCATTGTATAATGTTTATTTGCAGTTCAGAAAAGGAATATACCTAAATATGTGGGCCGTGAACAAGCCGCTGCAATTTCTGTTACAAAACAATCCAATTTTAAAAAACTGCAGAAATAGATTCTACATGAGGAAGTTGTAATTTGTTTCTAGTTTTTTATATTTTCCTAAATTAAAACACATTTCATGTGCATTTTAGATTGGCTGAAACCAAAGAAAACAAAATTGAAGAAAATTATCAATTTTTACGGCAAATCCTCGCATTCAACGTTGGAATAATGATGAGCTCAATCGACCCACATTTCCTAAGTGTCCATCAATGAACTTCCCGTCGAAATAATCTGCCTTTGATGTTTGTTGGAATGTACTAGGTGCTGGATGTGTCGTTAATGTTGCTGTGAGAGTTACTTTTATTGAAAAGGGAAACAAGAAGAATCGGAATTACTATGTTTCTACTAATGCGAAATCGTAAAACTATGAAATGTAGTCTGATAGTGAATATTCATATGTAATTAACCTAATAATATACAATCGCTGATAAATATGCATTTCCACCCATTTTTGTCCAATTCACCATCGAAGTAGGGATAATGCAACTTTTTTGGGAAAACTTATGAGTATGATAGATCGAACTGTTACCAATTAAGAATGTTCCAAAACTAAAGAGTTTCTGTTTGACAACTCTGGTTCAAGGAAAGCTGGTGCTGAAATTTGACTTTTAATTAGTAAAATATTCTCATAATATTATTTTCTTTTCTCATTCCATTTTGTTCCAATAGCCGGCGACGGTAATAAAGCAAACCATTCTTTCTTATTTTTTGTAAATAATCCATTTTAGTTCACAAATTGAGAATGCTTTCGAAAATTTTTTTTAAGAGAATGTAAACAAACCATTTGAAAATTTTGACACAACTCAATTCGCATTGAAGTTCCATAGAAGTTCCGCATAGAACCAAAAAGTTCGTAAGAAGTTCCACAAGGAACCAAAAAGTTCGTAAGAAGTTCCGCATGGAATCAAATAGTTCGCAAGAAGTTCGTAACGAAGCACGATAAGCCGAGTTGATATCCGAACTTTTTAAGGTACTTAGAACGCACAAATATGTTATATGCTACTTGTTTAGACTTTTTATGTTCGTTCAGAAGTCCAAATGAAGCACTTAAGGAAAACGGATTTTATTTCTCTCGAGTACCTTTTACTCAGCGAAATGTGAACTTAAAACGTACAAGATTAAGTAGCTATGTGACTTTTGGTTACTTGGGGGAACCTACAAACTTTATTTTCTACTTTTACCGCTTTGAAGTCTTCCACAAAATTGTAGCAAGAGAAATTTCCAGTTTGATCCATACATTTAAATTTGTTTTGCATCGCATTCGAAGAAAATATTCCAGAAAAATAAAACCAGAGAAGTGAAAAATTCCAAAAAATGTTTCGCGTTTCAAATCCTGTTGTTTATTTTGACCAAAATCATTCAAACCGTCTTCTTAAAATGGGTTGAGGAACATAGGGTATCTTTAACAGTCTTACTTTATCTTAAATACACTGGATTTTATTAACGATATCGTTCTACAGGGTTTAATTTCGAACGTTTTTTTTAAACGATTGTCTCGAAATAAGATGATTTTCTAAATGGCGAACAAGAAATTATTGCGACACATTCAACCGGGCATAACTTTTACACCATTGGGTAAAAATCAACCAAATTTTGCACACTTTCGCATTGATGTGTATTATTTACATGCTGTCAAACTTGAAGTCGTGTTTTTCGATCCAAGGAAAATGGAGGTGAACCAACGCGATTCGAGAGAACAAATTTGTTCCAAACTTCTGGAATTTCCTGACCTGTCGCACCGGCAGTTGGGAAAAATGTTGAAAATTCAACATTCAACCCTCTCCAGAGTTTGAAGCGGTTCTAGGAGCGGTTGACGTTGGACCACGGCTAAGGAGCTGGAAGAAAACCGGGACCGGATAACAAGGTGGGAAGAGGGGGAGAAAGGTGAAGCGGATAATTAAAGCAAATCCCAACGTCTTAAACCGTGATTTGGCTAAGAAGATCGGCATGTCGCAGAGCTACGTCCAGAATTCAAAGAAGACAGCTGGGCTTCATACATTATCAAGGTACAGAATTTCCCAAACCGCGATGAGCGGCAACAATCGACGGCTGAAACTCGGGCACGGAAGCTCTACGAGAAGATGCTGACAAAATATGGCTGCTGTGTGATGGACGACCAAACGTATATAAAAGTCGATTTTAAGCAAATTCCGGGGTTGGAGTTTTTCACCGGCAAGAGCAAGTTTGATATGGACGACAAATTTAAGAAGAAGAAAATATCTCCAAATATCTTGTTCGGCAGGCCATCTGCTCTTGCGGACTGAGGAGTGAGCCTTTCGTGACAAAGGGCACAGTAAATGGCGAGATCTACAAATCTGAGTGCCTCGAGAAGCGCCTTTTGCCGTTCTTGCAGCAGCACGACGAAGTTCCACTATTTTGGCCAGATTTGGCATCATGCCACTATTCTTAAAGTGTCCTGGAGTGGTATGGGGCCATTTTGTTCCAAAGGACATGAACCCGCCAAACTGTCCGGAGCTGCGCCAGCTGGAGCAGTACTGGGCAATAATGAAGCGGGAACTTCGGAAGAGTAAGAAGACAGTCAAAGACGAAAAGGACATGTTAAGAAGATGGAAAAAAAAACTGAGAAACTGGCACCGAATGACGCTGTAAAGACTTTGATGGTGGGCATCAAGCGAAAATGCGTTCAAATTCACACTCAAGGCTCCATGGATTAACTTTTCTTTTGATTTTTGCAGTTAATGTATGTATAAAGCTACCCTAAAATTTTGGTCTTGATTCTAAATATTACAAGAAAATTGGCATGACATTTTCGGTGTCGCAATTATTTCGTGTTCGCCCTTTACTATGTTTAAAACAGGTCTTAAACCCAGAATCCAATATATAACAGTTTTGATTGTTGCTTGGGGTTTTATTCAGGAAAATTCAACTCTCAAAAATTGTTGTTCAAGTCTGTTTCTGAATGATCGATTGATGCAAAAGTTTATCTTTCTGCAAATTTCAACAGGCTCTGAAAATAGATCTTCCTTTTGAGGAAAAATTCCAAACCACAAACCAAATATTGACCGTCGTCGTCATCGTCGTCATCGTCTCCTTCCGATTGATTCTGTCCGGTTCAACGCAACTGAGCGTGTCTCATCTCGAGTTGAGCTGCGAGTTGGCCGTGGCCGTGGGTTTGGGAAATGGTTTGTTGGTTGGAAAACACATCTCACTGATTTGCCGCCCATCACCACCCATCACACCGGCCGGATGATAGTGAAACGTTCTATTTTTGCAACTTTGCCATTTACGTTTCCACTCCACCATGGCCATCGTGTGCCCGCCGCTTCCTGACCTTACTGGTTCAAGCTCGTTCCAAATCAAATGTTTGCTCCAAATTGGGAAAACTATTGCGAGTTTCACTTCTGTATGTGTCTGTTCAACAGTCAATCTTGTAATCCGACCGAGAAAAGTAAACTGATCTAAACGTCTATGGATCTGTTTGTGCAGAAAAGTTGATCATACGAACTTTAAAGAAATCTTTTATCTTGATTTACTTTATGTTATTCAAACAGAAGTTTTACCTGGTTTCTAAATCGCACTGCCCTGATCAATCCCTTAGAATCGTATAATATTTCTTGAAAAACTGTAACAGTTCAATTCAAGGTGAGAGTATCGGATATTTCAAACGCCAGGAACAAGGGAAAAAAGATAATAAAATAGAATACAAATTCCATGTTCTTTTTGAAATCTATTGACCAACACGGCTTCAAAATGTGATTTTGTTGACATGCAAAGTAAACCTCAGGTAACACAAATTCTCGCGTCAATCAATCTTTTGGCTTTCTGGACGTGGCCGGCACCGTTTTTCATTTTCAAGTAGAAAATTTACCCACACAGATGGTTGTGGAAATCGATAATTTTGATAAATTTCATTACTGTGAATTTATTTACATTCAGACTGTGAGGTCTAATAGCATACTGAAGCTATACCAAACTTTGGACAAGACTGATACAATGCATTGCCATAATTATAATTTTCGAGTAATTAAAAAAATCCTAGTAGAGTATCAGATGCTCCATTTACATTTTTGTAGACATTTTCTCCTTCATTACGCTGTGTAGCACAGAAATGAAGGATAAAAGTGAAAAAAAAGATAAACAAAGGATTTTGAAAGTGGCACCGCGCAGACTGTATTGTAACTCAAACAATATGAATGCGAATCGTGTTTCTTCAGCTCTTCTCAGGTGACCGCCCTCATTCCCTGTCCTGTCTCTGTGTTCTACGACGATATTCTCTCCTATCTTTAATAACTCAAGTGTTGTTGATATAGCTGCGGTAATGAAAATTTATGTACAGCAGCAGGCAAAAGAGACCACTTTTCTTGCTTATGCCGGTTGTTTCCACACAAATTTGACGACAACAGACACGAATGAGTAAATATCTAGGGTAAAATGGGTATGGTACGAACAGTTTGTCGCATAGTGTTTTTTTGTTATCCTCCCGTTACAAGCAACTCGTAAACAAATTGAAACTAAACATATGAACTATGAGAACTTTGACAGTACGTGCAGTTTATATTGTTGATATGTTTTGTGCAAACACGCACAAGATTGTTCAAGATCGTCGATCGAAAAATACGACATCTTAAAAAGTTAGCAAAGAGAAACTGCGAGTCGAAGTCTACGACCGAAACAAAAACTCACCTGAACTGTTAGGTTAAAAGAACGAAAAAAATGCTTACATAAGAAATGAACATGGTCTGTTCAAACGTGATAAACCTATTTCTACATAATACAAATTGCTAGCAACAAACTGTCACAAGTTTCGTAGTCGACAAATTCGCGGCAAAGAACATCAACAAGGAAGAAGCATTGAGATTAACCCTATGCTAATGATCCCACCCCATTTCTCAATTAGTGTTCGATATACCCCGATGAGCAAGATTTGGAATGCTTATATTGCAGTTTTGGCACAGCTTTCTGGGGAGTCAGGTTTGGAGCTGAATATTTTACCTATATTTTAATTTCTGAATTGGTTATCGGGTGGACGCTCAAAAACGATTTTAAATCAATAATTGGCTGCATTGTTTGCAGCCCAAACCACCCGCTGTTTATCGGTGATGCTGCATTTCCAGCCGTTGGATATAAATTTTCTGAATCACATAACATTGCATGGCAAATACAGGAAACCAGAGCACAGTCCAGAGTACGCATCTTGTTATGATCCAAACAAACCTGATTAATGACATAAATTGATGTTTCTTTAAAGGCTTTGGAGGATATCGGTACACATAGAACTGAATTTATTGCTTCGTGTTTGGAGTAGGAAACAAAAACATAAGCATTTCGCGATTTAAAAATGTGAACGTTGTGTTCCCGAAGATTTATAAGAATCACTTAGAAATGTTCAGGAGGTTGTTCAAGAAGAATCGAAATTAATTCCCAAAATCTTAAAACGGTAAGCAGGATTTGAATGAGGAATTCTTAGAAACAAAGTAGGAAACTTACGCTAATCGATGCATACAGGGTTAAATGAATCAAAAAGCCATCAAAATAAATTAATTACGACCAAACGGTAAACGATAGAAATTTAATGTTTATGCAACATTTTCATATTTTTCGAGGATCTTTCATATTCTTGAGGGAATCCACGACCGAAACAAAAAAAATAATTTTTAAAATAATTAGTTGGAGAAAATGATGTATTCACATGCGCGGCAAGCGAAAAACGAGATAACTCGTATTTGTTCCGCAATGTGTTAAGAAACTTTTTCGAAGACATCATCAAAAACGCATGAGAATCAACAAAGTTACGGCGTTTCAAAAATAATACCTTCTAATGGATTTAAGTTTTTATTTGATATCTTTTTTAAACTATACGATTCAGAAACTTGAAATATCAAAAAAACACACAATTTTGTCGAACATGTGAAATACATATTTCAGCCAAGGGCTGGAAAACAGAAAAAAATCGATCATGTGTCGAATTAGTCTGATTAAATCTATTCTATTCTATTTTGTTTATTTATAGAGGATTTTAACCAGCTTGGTAATTCTTCCTCTTGAGAAAGTGTGAACGGTCTGATTAAATCACCGACGAGTCAGTGGGTAACACATTTTTTTACATTTAAAAAGGTTTTTAGTTGAACAGGTTTGCAAATTTCATCAAACATGCAACAATGCACATGCCTTATGCATAAAAAAAATAGTTTTTTTTCTTTTTTTTTTTTGTTCAAGCATAAATTTTTATCTCAAACAATTACAACTCTTTTCGAAAATTGCTCAGTTTTTGGTCGAACAGTAAAATAATGCTGATGCGAATTTCTACATTTCCTACATTTCAACTAAGGAATGAGATATATTAAAAAAATATCCAAAATATGTCCCTTTTTCAACAATTTATAACTTGAGTTCGGCTGAGTTCATATAGTTTTTTAAATGAGTTTTTTTGGTATAGTTAGTCGCTTCCCATTGATATAAAAAGTTAATATAAGATTTGGATTGATTTGTAGCAAACTAACAATCAATAATGAGTTTTTTCCATTAAAAACTTTAAACACGCGTAGATAAAACACCGAAAACACTTAACTCAAGTTTTACCTTATACTGTACTTGCTCGGTAATCGGATATATTTGGGAGCTAATAACAGAGCCAAAAAGTCAAGTTTTTTTAATTGTTCAATCATTGGACGCTTTCCGCTCCATTACTCGATGGTTTTTTTGTGCTTGGCTCTGTTATCAGAAAATATTTATGCAGAAATTTGGAAGAAAATGTGGATTGCAAATAATGAATCTGATTTTCATGTTTTTTTTTAAATTTTCCCTTAAAAATAATTTTTAACTGTTGGAAATAATGTAAACATTAAGAAAAAAAAATAAAAATAAAATACGATTTTCTCTTTTTTCATACAATAATTGTTGCAAATTTGTTACTTTATGAAACGAAGGGTTAAGAACTTCGAAACTCAGGATGGTTTCTAATTTTTTTAAGTCAGAAAATTTCTATCTCAGTTTCGGAAATTCATATCAGTTTCAAATAATGAATCAAGTTTTGAATGAAATGCTCAACCAAATTTTAACGACAATTTCAAATTAGCATTTTAATTCTATTTTCTAATAATGATTCCAAACTGAAAATCAAGAATCCCAAACTGGACACAGAATCCGAAATATAAAAAGAGAAATACAATTTTGATGATTACGATATGAAACCAGAACCTCTCAATGAGTTAAATCTCATTGAAAACTAACGGCGTGTTCGTATTTTTTTTTTAAATTATAAACAAACGTATGCAAAAGCATTGGAAAGTGGTTTGACATCTACTAAACAAATCTATCGTCTGATGCATCACCCAAAAAAATCAATTTACGAACGCGCCGTTTATATTCAGAGCGAATTTCTATCAATAAAAGAGACAATTCTGAAAAACTGGAGCAGAATTCTGAACCTAGTTTTCGAGGTTTTGGCATCAAGTCTGAGTCAAGATTGTTACTTATTTTTCGGAACATGGTTAAAATCATTTTTTTATTTATATTACTACATCGACAGAGTAATGGCCAGAGAATTTTCCTTTGAGATCATGTTATTGAAACATGAAATTGGAATAATGGGAAGACATATAGGAGATATAAGGGCATAATGACTCCTTAAGGAAGACGCTTATTTAACCATAGAAAACAGCTATTGTATGTGACTTACTTACATCATTGTTTCGTGTTCAGACACTTAAAAAGTTTCCTAATTGGCTGATACTTGAAAAGTAGATAAAAACGTTAAAAAATGCATTCTAAAGATTTCGAAGTAGTCGATGATTCCTTTGAACTCAGCTACAGTAGCTGAATTCAAAGGAAACATCGACTACTTTGAAATTATAGTTTCATTCAGCTAAGAGGTTCTTCAAACCTTTGATTATAAATGCATTTTAATTTTTTTTGCCGTAAACTGAAAATCAGTCACTATAGGGGCATAATGAGAACCCCTACTGGGGCAGTATAAGCAACATTAATCGGGGCACGATGAGCGTTTTCTGTCGTGGAATCTAGCAGCGAATTTCACTCGATGAAGTCGACTGAATAATAGAGCTACAGCGTGACTTGTTTCATCTGATGATTTGGCCTATTGGTTAGATGTCTGAGAGGTAATCAGTAGGCTCGAGTTCGATTCCTGTTCGGGGTGATTTTTTTTCATTTACCATTCATGGTCGATGCATTTTACACTGAACGGTGAGGCGTATGCGTACCAATAGGCCAAATCGTCAGATGTAAACTGGTGCAGCTGTAGCTCTATCATTCAGTTGGCTACATCGAGTTGAATTCGCTGCTAGATGCTACGGCAGATAACGCTCATCGTGCCCCGATTAATTGTGCTCTGTTCGCTCCCAGTAAACAAATTAAAGTAAAAACGAATTTTAAAATTGATTTAAGTGAAAAATAAAAAAATTAATGATGATGAAAATTGAGCAACAATGTGTATATCATGTTGCAGCGCGTACATTATTGATCAAAATGATTCAAAGATCATAAAAGCTTATTTCCTGGTGCTTGAAAATTATAACATTTACGTCACTTGAGAACCAAGATGTTTTAGTTTAAATATTTCTATAAAGATGATAAGGAGATTTCTTTTTTGGTGAAAAATTAATACTATAGGAAGTACGAAACTATTCCTCACGAAAATTTATTCAAGAAAATGCATGCTTTTGTAGAAGAGAGAAGTGCTTACTATGCTCCGGACGCTCGTTATGCCCTTATCACTCCTATTTTAACTTTTTAACAGTAATGAATACGAATTTCAATTCGAAAAAAAAACACTAAATAAAGAAAACAAATTTCAAACAAAATGTTCAGGACCTCTCGGTGGATTTTAAGTTTAGGCTTAAATGAACTTGAAAGCTTTGGGCAGGTTTGAAGGAAAGCTTCCATGAATTGTAAACGCCTTTACTCTGCATCAGCACCCACCCTGACGTGACGCCCAGGAAGCTTTGAGAAATTGAGTGGAAACCTGAACACAAGTCCGAAAAATGTTTTTGGTGAATTCCAGCGTAAGGCGTCTAGAAGAAAATTTTCTAAAAAAGTACAAGGTAAACCGTGTGACGGCTCAAATTTATGAACAAAATGCTGCGTTGCTGCGTTGAAGAAGCATTGGGAATTGGGATAGTCTGGACTCCGTAACACACCCGTAACATGGTAGAGAATATGCCAATTTGATTATCGAGGTCAAAGGAAGTCATAGTTAGATACTTGTACAGGGCCCTTTTGTTTGTTGGCAACACGCTCGAAAACTTTGTGTTGCCAAAAACAAACGGTTTTTACATCAACTTTTTTTCTCAATAATTACTAAAAATAAACCATTGTTATTGAGCAGTGTTTACGAAAAAATGCAACAATTTGATTTGTGAACAGCTTTTGAATACATGAATGGAAATTGAAACCTAGTAATTTAATGAGTACGTGTACAAAATTTGGTGATAATCTGTCAAGTGGTTTTTGAGATAGCGTCCAGTACAGAAGCTCATAGACAAATTTTTTTGGGCAGAATCGAGAAAAAATCAGGAAAGTCCGAGTGAGAGACCCAAAAGCAGCTTGAATTCAAGTTTTTGGTCAAAATTCATGTGGTAAATCATAAAAGGAGCGCTAGAGGATCTAACGATGAGCAAAAATTTGAATAACAGTGAGGATGATTTATTCTATGAAGTTGATGCATGTGCGAGGTTTTATCAAGCGCATTCCGAAATCAAATGATAGAAAACATGTTTTTTTCTGACTGGTTTGCCTAGATTATTAATAAAGGTTAAAAAACTTCCCACTAGTAAAATTAACGAAATTCGGTGGTCAAACCGTGCGCAAAATATTGATCTCTAACGACGAGATATTTTGGAAAAAAAAAATCATTATGGACAAAAAAACGAACTGTTTAGCGGGCACCTGGAAGGTTCCCATCCTGATACTTTTCTTTGACACGTCTTGCCTGAATATTCCGGAGATGAACAAGGAGAAAAAATTCTATAAATCAGTCTATATTTCATAACGATTGACACAATGACTGGCTAATATACGGAAAAGACTGCATCAAAAAGCGACCATTTTTCCTACATAGCACTTCTGAAAAAGTTGATTTTCTGTTTTGGTTGGATCTGGAATCGTGCCATTAAGCTAAAACTGTGGTGGAGTGATAAAAAGTCAAATAAGTTTATTTTGTGCTGAAAGAGGGCAATCGGCAAAATTTGTTATAACTTCAACCAAATTGAAAATTTTGAGTGATTTTTGTAGTGCACGAGAGCTGGATGAATCTTAAAAAAAATAGTTCTGTGCATATCGCCCATAATTCAGTCATAGGAGCACCATTGAAGATACTTTAAAAGACTGCCGATATTTTATTGATTCATAGAGTATTAGAGTTTTAAAGTTCTCGATAATGAAACTTTGAGAACAGCACCACCAGACCAAACCAGATGAGGACCAACCCAAAAATAGTTTAATTGATTAACATTTTATCTTGGCACTTTCCATCGAAACACGACGTTGTCAGGAGATAAAAACGAGATGCTGTCCTTTTGGTCCTGTTCCAAACATCGCGCCATCGAAATAGCACGATAAAAAAACATGCCATAAGATCTAAAGTACGACCTGGTGACCGAAACTCATGTTTATTCTACAACACACTGTCCTGGCCAGGCTTCCGAAAAGTACAGCTTTGCTATGACAGCCTTTTTCTTGCCAAACAAACTGTCTCGGTTTCCCTTACCACTCGGTTCGCTGCTGTACCGTCGGTAACGAATCGTAATGCTTCGGCTACATCGCACACGTGCGAGAACCCAGGCTGTATCTGAACAATCTGCTCAAAGCATGCGTTGCCGAAAGTGTTGTGCTTTAAGCTGTAGCGAACCCAACCGACAGTTCGATTTTCATCCCCCCATCCTCCTGTTTCGAAAATAATTTCATCCTAACTGTCGGCTGCAGGGCGTGACAGTTTTTGCAGGACTGTCACGGGTGACTGTCATGCCCATACCGTACCTATGCCCGATCGTATGCGCTGCTGCTCGGTTTCGAATAGATCGAACGAGCCATCTATCCGCACCGAGCAGCAGCATACGATCGGCGCGTAACTCGTGGTGCCGGTGCAGGTTAGGCGAAAAGGGGAGGGGAGGAGAGGGTGATTGGGGTGATCACCACCCGCAGTAGCTTCAAGCAAAAGGAAAATACGTTCGTTGGAAATCAACTCAGCCCGAGCGAATCTCGGCTACAGTCGGACGGAGTAAGTAGTACTGTCATGCGAAATTCAACGCATTGAAAACTGTCACGAAGATTTTCCCAAAACTGTCACGAAGCTTAAAAAAATTTCATACCCACGAACAAACTCTCGCATGGGGTAAAACGAGGCCTCGCTGTACATCGCACGACCGCTCCTTTTAAAACTGTCGGGGAAGAAATATTCGGGAAGCTTTCACCGAGGTGCATGTGCGACTTTCGCAAGAATACTGTCGTTCGCCAGTACTTTTCGGAAGCCTGGTCCTGGCTCCACCGTTCGTTGATCCAGCGCCAATGACAACAACACCACAATACTCCCCACCTGGTTCTGCACTTGTCCGCATAAAAATATCTATGGAGTCTTAGGAACCCACTATACAGTCAGGCTAGCTCTTCGACCAATTAGGACCCGGGATCAAAAGGGTTTTCCACTCGGATTCAACCGTTTGCGGAACACGGGTAACAGCACCAGGTGCGCGTTTGGATTCTCCCCACAACAAACACACCGGAACGGAACGGAACGCAATTTATGTGTTCGGTCGGTGTACTCGGTTCACCGCCGGCAAAGGGATGCTCAACCGTGACAGGATGTATTCGAAAGGTTAACAAAAAAAAAAAAAAACAGAGCTAAGCCATGCTAAACAGCGACCACTCCACTTTGGAGGCGTTATAAATATAGGACTAGATTGATGGAAAAAACGCACGCAAATACGGGTTTTCCACTTTCGAGTGGTCTGTCTTTTAGGGCAACCGGCCCACTCCGACGATGTGTACCGATTGTTGTCCCCCGACTGTTGTGAACCGAACGCGATAACCGACGGAAGTGGACTGACGTGACACGACGACGACCAAACCAAGTAGCAGCAGAACACCGACGAACGACGACGAATAGTTTGCTCGGGCAGGCGGCATTTGACATTTTGGATTGGGGATGTGCTCTGCCTGGATGATGGCGTATAGTAGGGTGGCTCTTTTTAAACTGTTTTGGAATACCAGCTCCCAATCCTTTATTTTGATCCAAACAAGTATAAAACGATAGTTGTAAAATTTTTGCTTATGAGGGTTACTGCACGGGGTTCAGCTAAAACCATAACAATTGTACTCATTTTGGTGGTTTTGTGCCAACGTAAGAACTTATATATGTATATATATATATATATGTAACAATTGTATATGAGACTTTCTGAAAAAAAGCCAATTACAGAATCGAATTCCACAAACTTGAACTGAAAATTTCTCAATGTGTCTTCAAACTCCAACTTTGTCCTTTCAACTTTGTGTTTTCGATGCTTTCATTTATATTCAAAAATAGAATTAAAATGTTTGTCATGCCTCGGAGTTTCAACTCATAGACCGTGTAATTATTACTTGATAACTTTGAATAGTTTCAAAAGATCATGCCAACTAACAGTAATTTCGGAGCTGAGAATTCTCACAGCATAGTGTACACTCTGAAGTTTTTGCATAACACAAAAACAAACTTTGCATGTGACGTTATTTAGTAACGAAAAAGGTTTCTATGGTAATTCGAGACCTCTCTCCAAACTGAAAGGAGGAATTTAGAACCAGAAAAGTTTTGGTGGTTTAGACTTCTCTTCTTTCCGGAAAGTAAGTAGAGTTGCATCCCAAGAAGGAAAACACAAATTTGGTTTTTGAGTTTTTGACTCCAGGAATGGTTTCCATAAAAGTTTCAAAAATACCGAATCCAATGAAATTTCAGAATTTCAGTTTTGAAGAATTCATTGCAATCTCAGAAATTGAGAAATATTTTAACACCTCTGTATTGACATTTTTAGTAGATTGTTTCAAGTGTTGAAATTTCATTAAGAGAAAACTAATACAGATGATTGAATTTGAAAATCTAAATAATTCCAATGAATCTAATTAGGTTTTGGAAAGTGTTACCAAACACACCGTGTCAGGTAGTCAAATAAACGAAACTGATTTTAGAAAGCAATGTTTGTTTGAACATGAAAACTAAAAAGTAAACAATTGCAATACTTAAAACCATTTTTTCTAGAAAAATCCGGGAGAAACATCCGCTAGGAAAAAAAATCTAAGAAGAAAAACAATGAATGAAAAATCACTTTAAAATTTAAAAATATCATACCTTTAAAAAATCTCTACATTTTGATATCCATATGAAAATATTGAAGTTTTATTAAAAACAAATTTTAAATGCTTATTATGCACAGTTTCTATGTTTGATTGATAGATTAATATCGGGGATTGGGTGGGAATATCAAATTTTGGCTCCGAAAAAGGACCACCCTAGTCTGCAGTAACTGAGAGTAAATCAGGGCCTCGTGACACTGACTAGTGACTAGGCGAGACGGAAGGAAGTGTTATGGCTGAGGTAGGCTGAGCCGGGAAGGGAGAGGGCGAGTTTTCCGAAAGAGTTTTCCACTCTCGCTGAATAGAACACAACGTTTCGCGGGTCACATCTTCTGTGTCTGCCAGTGGATCCTACTGACGGACGGCACGGCGAGAGAATATCACGACTAGAAGATAGTACCTGGCCCATCCACGTCCCCCCACCTACACCCACCCACGGAAGGAAGTTTGGCGGATTTCTCCGGGGGGTGCACACGCTGCCGCGGTTTGGTTTGCCATTGAAGCTGCCATGTGGTTGGGGCGTTCTCTCGAGAGATGAATTTAATTTAAACAATACACAGGGAGAAATTCGATCGGAATTTTTCATTAAATATGGCTTTTGGGAATGGTTTATGCGTTAGGTGTTTTTTTTTGAGAAAGAAATCTTGATTTTGGAAAGCTACTCTTTTCCTCAGTGCGTTTGGTTTCGGAAAAACTGCCAGCTGAATATTGATTGAATTAGGTAATGAATACCTAGTTATTGAAACAAAAATTATCTTTGAAATTTTGAAAAAAATCATCTTTCTTTTTTCGGCCAAAAGGCACCCTCACATTTTCAAGTTGGTTTCGTCAACTCAAGGTAGTGAGTCAATAATGTTGAGATTTGTATGTGATTTCTGGACAATTGGTTCTTGCGAAATTGAAAAAAGAAAACTTATCTTTCTGTCATTCTAGCACTTAGTTAGACAATCTGTAAATTACCAAAGATCTTGATAGATTTATTGGTCTTATAAAATATTCTAACGTTATATAAGTAACTTTCAATGATTTGTTTGGCGTCTCAATTTGATCAATTTTACTGAACTTAAAATGAATCCACACTTTGAGAAATTTGTCTATTCAACACCATGCTTTCCAATGATTAATAATTACATTAGTGGTTGAAAACAGGCATCTCGTTAATACGGTAAAGTAATTTATCTTTCTAGAAACGTTTTCCAGGGAAGTGAAAATTTGGTTACGTTGATACGTTGACCAGCTTGAATCCCGAGCCTCGGAACTGCCGACAAACGGAACAGTCGAAGAATAGTGGAGTGGAGTCGAGAATGCCTTTATCACGTCGAGCCATGGTGCAGAGAGCATAACGGTCAACTTCTTTCAAACTCTAATCATCTCTCTTTCAAACTTGAGGCTTACGGTACCATGTTCTGCTGGAATAGGACTTAAATATCACGGACTGCTAGTATCACTATAATAAACCTGGCTGGTTCAATTCCAAAATACTGCTCTAGAAAAACATCAATTCAAACAATCCCTAGACGGAGGTGCCAAGCGGAATAAAAACTTTGTTGCTTTTTTTATGTGTCGATTAGGTATCGTCCGGTTTTGCAGGACGCTTCTGATGCACTTTGACCACAACAAGACTTTGAATTGAATGAAGCAAATGCCCATATTTTATCGTTTCAAGTTGGCCATATAATCCGCTGGGTTTCCTCAATCTGCCGAATCAAGTGGAGATTTTCAGTCATCCATGGTGCTGTATAACGACTGAGTTTATTCATACCCAATCAACGGCTGCTGTTTGCAGGACTAGTTAATTTAGTGTAAGATACTAAGCAAAATGCTAAGATTTTCTTTGGGTTATAACTAAGTTTTTTTCAAACTTTCTTTGTGGGTTAGCTAATCATTGAAGATTCATTTCTAAATAACTTTATATAGTTAACTTGATTTAACATGCACCGCGATATCAATTGATCGATAAGGGTTTTTTTGAAACCAATTTGCAATTTTAATTCGTTGTTTATCTTTAATCTGTCTAGATCTCAACGCATATCGTTGCGAGTTAAAAATCTTCAAGATAAATGCTACGCGCAAGGTTCAAAATGCTAAGTTCCGACTATTTTTTTCAATCAATATATATTAATTTATCACAAAATAAAACGTCTCGCATGTAAGCCAAATCAATAATGAGGCTCTTCCTAAAGGTTCTTTTTCTGAACCTTAAGTTGTAGATTTTAATTTTGCGCTCTCATTCTTCCAGATATTTTTTCTAAAGCAGTCTTTAGGACATCTTGTCATTTTTACATGCAAAATTTATCACTTTCCCTTACGGAAGCCTGCATCGCGCCAGTTATTAGGAACTATTCAGTTGACGTCCAGTCCAACAAACTGTTCCAATTTGCATTTTTACGGCGGAAGTCTTCATCGCGCCAATATACAACCACTCACTTTGCAACATTTATTTCCCTGACGGAAGTCTGCATCGCGTCAGATGTTTGGAAATTGACAGTTGACAACCATCAGTGTTCCAATTTTTTTCCGGCGGAAGTCTTCATCGCGCCTGCAGATATACTCTTTTCTAAAATCTCAGGCGGAAGCCTTCATCGCGCCAAACTACATACGTTCATTTTTCAACATTTATTTCCCTGACGGAAGTCTGCATCGCGCCAGATGTTTGGAAATAATTCAATCAATCAGGTGGAAGTCCACATCGCACCTGTATTTCATTCCATTCATGTTTCTTTTTTCCGGCGGAAGTCTTCATCGCGCCAACATATTCATATTATTCAACATTCTCAGGCGGAAGTCTTCATCGCGCCAATCTTAAACATTTGCTTTCAAAAATTAATTCCCCTGATGGAAGTCTGCATCGCGTCAGATATTCGGAAATAATAAATTCGATCTGGTGGACACCACATCGCACCCAACTACTTTCAAATTCCTCGTCGCTAGGGCGAATTTAATAGACTCCCTTCGGGCCCGAGGAAAACCACCCAACACCCCAGTGAGAGATGTATTAGCTGCGATAGACATTGATTACATGCTCGAAATCTACCTCTTTCTCAAAGCTATTGATCTCCGTTTATAACTACTACCTTATTTTTTCACTATATCTAAATTTATCTAAAACTATGAAATGTTATCTTATTTTAATCGCCGCCGGGATATATTCTTATTTAATTTTTGGCACTTCGGCGAGTTGTGAAAATTCAAGGTAGAATATTTAGAAAGAACATGAAAGTATTATAGGTGGAAAGATCAAAGCTAGAGCGCTTTGGGTAGAAGAAATTGAATAGTTGGTGAAAATGTGAGCAGGGCTTTTGTTGTGTGAACAGCTTTTGAACTACTTGCGTGATTCTTTGCCGCGCGCCGTTTCAATGTTGATAGGAAGCGATGAAGAAACCCATCGCATTCCTACTCACATTGAAACACGGACGGGTCGAACACATGTGAGATTGTGCCCGACCGGGCAAAAAATCACCCAAGCAGCGCTCACATGTGCTGTTCTATTGCTAAGCCAATTCTATCGATGCGTGCTACTTTTTTAGGTACATCGGATGGTTGCTACTTTTTGTTTTCGCATATTATCCATCCGATGCCTTACTTTTTTGCCAAATGCATCGTGGTGAATTGTGTTGTAATTTTTGTTATCCCATTTCCCCCCTTCTTTAGCCAAGTGATTCTGTTATCTTATTTTAATCGCCGCCGGGATATATTCTTATTTAATTTTTGGCATTTCGGCGAGTTGTGAAAATTCAAGGTAGAATATTTAGAAAGAACATGAAAGTATTATAGGTGGAAAGATCAAAGCTAGAGCGCTTTGGGTAGAAGAAATTGAATAGTTGGTGAAAATGTGAGCAGGGCTTTTGTTGTGTGAACAGCTTTTGAACTACTTGCGTGATTCTTTGCCGCGCGCCGTTTCAATGTTGATAGGAAGCGATGAAGAAACCCATCGCATTCCTACCCACATTGAAACACGGACGGGTCGAACACGCCTCCATGCAGAACGAAGCTTACCGTACACGAATGCACACGAGTGATCGTTGCCCGACGGACCGAGTTCACATTCCTCGCACCCTTCTCTCGCTCGTTTCCCGTTCCCTTGTATCTATCACTTTTAGCCACGCCCCCATGCGTTGTCCGATTGATGTGTTCGGCTGCCGAACGAAAACGATTTGAATTTTGAATTCGCAGAACTGTACGTTCGCTTCGCTGATGTTTCCCCCGATTGCTGTTTACTCCTGCCGAGTTTACCCGAAGCTTACTTCCTGATGCTTTCCGAGTTGAACTTTCGATAGCATCATTGCAGTTTGAGTTTAACGGAATAAAATCGTTCTGCAAAGAAGGGCAAAGTGCGAGTATGTAGGCTCGCGATTTTAACATCTCTGTTCTGTTTATGTTCTTACCTCCTGGAAATTCTAGCAGGAATTCCGCAGGACCTCAATCACTACGCACTGCGCGTCCGTTTTGTCGTCGACTATAGACTGTCGAATGCTTGCGCGAATGCGACGGAAGAGTGGGAAAGGAGACGAAGGATTTGTCGACTAACAAGGGGCTATCAAATAGTGTTTGACGTTTATATGCAAATCTATTTCGCATTTCAAAAGGACAGTTTCTTAGCTCTCCACACATGGTACTCTCGGTAAAGTGAGTGGAAGAAAGAGTGAATGGATGTCGGATGAACCCTGAAGGATGGTCGATGATCGGAAAAAGGCGAAAGCTGGAATTGAGCCGGCATGTACCTACCGGGTCAGCCGAAGCAGCCGTCCGCTTACGATATGCAGGGCTGGAAAAGGCAGTTAAACGAGCTTGTGGCCGAGACAAGAGAGTTTGGACAAACTTCATAGTCGAAGATGGAGAGCCACTATTGGAGGTGTCCGAAAACTTTATGACATTTCTTGCCGCCTTGGTGCTCACCGAGCAGGTCAGCGGTTGACGGATCGAACAGATCAGCTCAAACGTTGGACTGAGCTTTTTGAACAAGTCTTCCGAGTCACAAATAGCGATGGCCAACAGAACCCGAAAGATCAAAGCGCCAACAATAAGTCGTATTAATGGCGTCAACTCGGAAGCGCCCTCCTGCTGAAATGCCGACGGTGCCTTATCAGCACAAATGTTGCATCGCCTTTTCGCTGACATCTGAGATAGTGCAATATTCTCAGCAGACTGGATGCAGGGTATCCTCGTAAAGATTCCGAAGAAAGGATATCTGACAGACAGCGATGACTGGTGTGGCATAACTTTGATCTACACAACCCTCAATGTACTGTGCAAAGTGATCCTAAACCGGATCCAGGAGAAGATTGACGCTACACTCTGACGGCATCAAGCTGTATTCCGATCCGGACGATCATGTGTGAACCACATTCCAACGCTACGAAGAACAAATCAACGAATCAACTCTCTTCTGCTGGTATTCGTCGATTTCGAAAAAAAAAATCGACTGCCTGAACCATGAAAACATCTGGGCTGCTTTAAGACGACGAGGAGTCCCAGAGAAACTAGTCCATCTCATCGAAGCACAGTACGAGGCATTTTCGTGCAAGGTTTTGCACGACGGTGTCTTGTCCGATCCAATCCTCTTCTTGACTGAATCGATTGAATCGATCTTGACTGAATCGATTGACTGTAGACCAAATCGAGGATTGCCGTAGCAGCAGCTGCACAACTTTGACCTGGCTGACGATATTGTTTTGCTCGCCCAAAGACAACAAGACATGAAGAGCAAACTCGACGATCTCACCGAAAGCTTCAAGGCAGTATGTCTCAAATTCAATGTTGGAAAGACCAAGTCGATGGAAATTAACTCATAAAATCTTTTCAATTTCTTGCTAGCAGGGCAACAGGTTGAGAAAGTGGAGTGCTTCCAGTATCTTGGCACCCAGATAACGCCTGATGGGGGTGCCAAAAAAGACAACGAAACCCGGAAAAGCCCGATTTGAGTTTGCGAGTCTCCAAAACATCTGGCGCTCACGCCAGATCTCTTTACGAACGAAACTCGCTTGAACACAAACGTCAAATCCGTATTGTTGTACGGGTGCGGTACTTGGTGAATATATGCAGTGAGGACGCGAAAACAGCAATTTATTGTGAATCGCTGAGCTGGCTGCGAAACATCATCCGCGCTTGGTGGCCTGGCAATTAGACCCCGACGTTATCAAAAGGCCCCTGAAATCGAGATAGGGAACATAAGTGGAGATGGAAACGGCACACGCTGCAAAGAGATGAGAACGAGATTTGTAGAAATGAGCTTGTCTGGAATCCAGATGGGCATCGAAGAAGAGGAAGGCCAATTGTCGAAACGCTTGGCTGGCAGTAACTTCCCAAGCAACCAGAATTCCCTTAACCCTCATCCGCATTAGAGTGTCATTTTGACACTATTTCAAGTTTGAATGCTTGTAACTTTTTTCAGAAGCTTCATCAAACTCCCTTTTCCGACTAAGAGTGTCATTTTGACACTCCAAAAGTAAAATCAATTTAAGTCGTTTGAATTATTATGAACTTCATATAAAACTTATATCACTAGAAAGCTTGTAATGTCAGTAAAATATGTTTAGAACATTATATATAGCTTAAGCTTCTAGTTTTCTCGTTATTCAGCATGAAAGAAAAAAAATCCGAAAAAACATGCCATCGCTTAAATAGTATTTACTAGCAATCGAATGAAAAGTAGGTTTTTCAGACCACTTTTTGGAACTTTTTGTGACCATTTCATTAAAAAAAATTTAAAAAAATATTCCTTTGTTCCATGATGTAGACATTAACTTCAGCTTTCATATGTTTAAGGCAAATATTTTTTTAGACGTGTAATATATGAACTACAGCAGTTTTCCTGAGGCATGTTTTTCGGATTTTTTTTCTTTCATGCTGAATAACGAGAAAACTAGAAGCTTAAGCTATATATAATGTTCTAAACATATTTTACTGACATTACAAGGTTTCTAGTGATATAAGTTATATTGTAATCGGTTAGATATAAAGAGAGTTATGACGATTTTAGCTTGGAGTGTCAAAACGACACTCCTAGTGCTGATTAGGGTAATGAAATCTAATGCGGATGAGGGTTAAAAAGGTTCCATAGAAGCTTAATCAGCTCTCGTTTGTATCTGAAAAGAATGCTAATCAGCCCAAAATTTAAGTTCTTAAAGCTACTTTCAAGTTCGTTTAGGTGGCTGTAGAGAACGCTATTCGGCTTCTAAGAGAATGTCAAGAAACTTCTACGCGCCGAAAAAAAAATCCGATTGACAGATTGCTCTGACAACCACATGTCAGATTGCTAGGTTGCCGGTCTATCATGGTCTATCTCATTGATTTTAATTATATTGTTTTGATTACAAAAGCTGCTTACACGCCTAGAGAATTGAACCGCTGCTCTCTAGGTTGCAATGAAACTCACCAGCCTCTCGACCAATCCAGCAATAGTTAATTGCCACTGTAATGATGAGTATTTAAACCTTATTTCGTTCAAATGACTTTCAGTACACAATATGAATCATAACAAAAATTCGCATCATCAAAAATTTATTCGAATATCTTAACATTTATAAGGAAAATTCGAAAAAATCTTGAATTCCATTTGTAAATATCAGTACAGATATAAACATAACAAATACCATGACAAGAAATTGACAGACATTTTTGACATTTCGCTTAGAATTCCCACATAGGTTCTTTAAAACACCTTCAAGTATCTTAATGGTACGCTTTAGAATGTTACGCGAACGTTATCGATCTTCTTGAAAAACATTTTTGACATGTCGCTTAGATTTCCCATATAGGTTCTTTAAAACACCTTCAAGTATCTTAATGGTGCGTTTTGGAATGTTACGCGAACGTTATCGACCTTCTTGAAAGAAGTTCCATTAAACGCGCTTAGAAGTTCCGTTATCGATAGTTTAACCTTTCAAAGGGCGATGGAAGTTCCTGAGTAATTTTTACGAGTCACCTGAAGTTCCCGTAAAACATTTTTTCAGCCGAATGTGAACTTCGGAGTTCCATCTTTAAGTTAAAACGCGACTTTTGGTTGCTTGGGTTAAGACGCTGGCTCCGGATCGCCAGCAGTGGAGATCTTTCATCTCGGCCTTGTGCGTCGGACAATCGGCGCCGAACCCTTAGGATAATTTTGAAAAATTAATGAGGCGTATTCTGCGAACCTGCGACGTGACTCGTTAAAATTCATCTCCAATTGCTGCTAAAAAAAACCCTCTTTAAATAAACAACAACAACTGAAAAATGATGAAAATTCATTATGGAACAGTCTTGCGAATAGCGGCAGTAAATATCATCTAAGTAATTGCAAAGTAGCGTAATCGTCAAGAAAGTTGTTCAAAAATTTAAACTTTATGAGAAGTAAATATTTCACATGATTATTTGCAGTTGGTCGAGTCGATATATAACCATAATAACGTATGAGAAGGGTATGAATACTGCAATAACACGTAATGTGGCTCAAACCCATATAAGATATCACAAATTTAGATCCCCATAGAACAAATAAGGTAGGTAAGGTAGTTAAACCAGTGGTTAAACAATCGAAATTCACTTACCGATCGAAAATGCGGGCCTCCTTCAGCACGTTGCCCAGGTTGATGTAGGCATCCAGGAAGTTCGGATCCAGGGCCACGGCCTTCTCGAAGTGATGAATCGCGAGCCATATCTCGCCCTGGGCGTTGAACACGCATCCCAAATTGCTCCAGGCTACGGCGAAATCCGGTCGAGTTTCGATAGCCTTCAGGTAGCATGCCTAGGTTTCATTTTCATATTTTTTGAATGATTTTTTTTTTTGGATTTAAATGTAGGATAGGAGGAATTGGGTGATTTGTTGGTTTTTGGTTTATGAAATGTATTCCACATTTTTGTTAGGTTATCAAACCCATAGGATGAAGTAAAGAAAGAAGAAGAAAGGAAAACTGAATTAGTGTGCTGACATTGGTGTTGAACATAAGCTGATTTCTGTGAGAGGATGCCGATAACATGA